>NC_089581.1:141983163-142177916 GCF_019320115.1 Miscanthus floridulus | reverse complement strand
CGAGAAAGATAAATATTTAGGGACGGAGGGAGTATGCAACAGTACTGAACCTTACCTATTCCCTATCTGCCCCAACTCTTGTGTAACCCTAAAGAAGAAAGCACATCCAACCCCATTCAATTGCAATATACACTTTCTGTTTACCTACAATTCGTGGAAAAATAATTTCATACATAGTTCCATTTCAATGCCAAGGTTATTAAGATGTTTTGTGTTTCATTTTTCTTTATTTGATAGGCTGTATGTGATGTGATGTTTGGCTGCATTTTTTGGGAAACTTCAATGTTCCATTGTTAGTGCTTGTGTGCGTATGCTATTGTATAAAAGTAGGATTTAAGGTGCCCTTCAGTGAGTTAACTAACTTCATTATTGCTCTTTGGAGCAAACTAAAATGATTGAACATTTTATCATATACCAATGGCTTGTCATCTACTGTATTTTTTTTTTCAACAGCATCCTACCCTTTCTATTACGGTGCGCTTTTCACTATTGGTCATGGAGCGCATCATGATTTCAGACTGGGCGAATCATCCACTGCCTCACCTGTTTGTAGACTGAAGCAGGCTAAGGTACTGTGAAATATTTTTAGTTCTTCCCTGCATTTGTTCTCCTTTTATTCTGACATTTGTAATAGCGAGGTGCACTCCTTGAAGTCTTTGAATCCAAAGTTGTTCGTGTAAATGGGAAATCTTTGGACAAGGCTGCCAAGGTTACCTTGAATGGAGGAGATGAAATTATCTTCCGTTCACCAGTGAGGCATGCTTATGTATCCTTTTCTATTGCCTATTGCATTATCTAATGAATACTCCCTATGTTTTTGTTTTAAATATATGACGATAGGACAGGTTAAATAGTTAAAAAAGAAATAATTACCCTGTCCTAAATGTCATATTTTAAAACAAAGGAGCATCTTACTTTTATGATTGGAAAAAGTCTGCATGACCCCCTCAACTATTCAGGGTGGACTACTTCACCCCTCAAACTATAAAACCGGATTTTCTACCCCCTGAACTTTCCAAAACCGGTCAAATAATCCCCTCAAGGTGGTTTTGGACAGTGGTTTTGCTATAGTGACGGTGGTTTTGTCTTTTTCTTTTTAATTTATTTTCGCTGAATCTTTGAAAAATCGTAGTAAATCACAGAAAAATCATAAAATGGAAAATCCAATTTTGTTGGACTCCACATGAGTAGGTCTACACAGTGAATATATAATATAGTAGTCTTTAGTACAAAGTTTTGTTGTAGCTATAGATCTATGCTTTTCTGTAGTTAATTGGAATAATTCATAGCTGCAGCTTCTATGGTCCAATTGTGGTGAAATTTTTATGGTGGGCTAATTATTGTATGCTTGAACTGTAGTAAAAATTTCATACTCATTGGATCATGTATAACTTAGTTATAGATAAAGTATAGATTTAACAAGCATAAACATAAATAAATCTATAACTAAGTTATACATGATCCAATGAGTATGAAATTTTTACTACAGTTCAAGCATACAATAATTAGCCCACCATAAAAATTTCACCACAATTGGACCATAGAAGCTGCAACTATGAATTATTCCAATTAATTACAGAAAAGCATAGATCTAAAGCTACAGTAAAAACTTTGTATTAAAGCATACCATATTATATGTTCACTGTGTAGATTACTCATGTGGAGTCCAACAAAATTGGATTTTTCATTTTATGATTTTTCTGTGATTTACTATGATTTTTCAAAGATTCAGCGGAAATAAATAAAAAAGGAAAAGACAAAACCACTATCACTGTATCAAAACCACCGTTCAAAACCGTCTGGGGGGTTATTTGACCGGTTTTGGAAAGTTCAGGGGTAGAAAATCCGGTTTTATAGTTTAGGGGGTGAAGTAGTCCACTACTCCACTCTAAATAGTCGAGGGGGTTATGTAGACTTTTTCCTTTTATGATTCGGGCTAACCGGCTAAACACAAATGAACCTTGATTTTTATTAGACTTATTTGTAATAAATATAATGTAATGATGGTCAGAGAAGTAACATTTGACATTGAAGGTCCTTAATGTGATGGTAGATATTTGAGCAACTTCATCAGGAGAAATCTAGCACTTCAGTGTTATCCTCCACTTGCAGTAGTGTCCAGCAGGGGCAACGCTCATATTTCAAAGATATTCAGGATCTTTTGTCATCAAAAGGGCGCAAAGTCTCAACCTTTTACTTTGGAAGAGGTCGGTCTTCATTGTTGCCTAGTGGTGAGACTTCATATTTGTCATCATTGTTTCTTTGTAAACTATTGGTTCTTAGTCCCAGAGTTTTGAAATTCACTGCTGTTTATAGGATAGTACAGACATACCCCTCACCCCAAAGTATTCCTTAGTGCTTGCCGCACAGTAATTTTTGTTCGCAATTGATTTAACATTTATTATTTAAACACTATTGCAGGTCCATCAGCAGGCCCACTTATGCTTAATTCATGTAAAATGATGGAGGGCCGGAGCCAGTTTAGCTCTGAAGATAATATTTCATCTGGTCGGTGTCAGCTAGTAAAGGAGGATTTGATCAATGCAACGGTTGATGCGAGTGACATCTCTGAGTCATTTGATAGTTGCCCATATTATCTAAGGTAAGCATACATTCAGCTATCAGCTGTCTCATTAGATTGTGTTATTTGTGATTTATTGAAACTTATTTGGCCAAGAGACATAATACTATTCCTCCCATGTAGGTGCATTGAGTTGAATCATGTGTCATCTATATCATAATTTGAACTCTTGACAAGATGTTTGCTCATTAAGCACTCATGTTTTAATCTTGCATACATTTGTATGTCTGTACTCTGTACCTGAAGATTGCAGGATCTATATGATTTCTAAAAAAAGTCTTTGTACTGTTTGGAACTATGAAATGCAGTGAGTAGATTGTAGTTCTTTTTTTTTTGTTTCTATTGCTTTTCTCTTCTGGAAATAATTATTGATTAACCGTTATTGCCTGTTGAACAAATATCTTACACAACTCATGGTTCCAGCCAATTTCACACAATTGGCTTTCCCTATCCTGTATTCCATTTCTTGAAATATTTTGTGAACAATTATTTCATTGTGCACAGAGCTTATTCGAATTCCTTTAGTCTTCAGAAAATTGCAAGTGTAGTGCTCAAAATAATAGTTGTACTAAACAGCATTCTGATACTGCTTATCATTGCAGTAGACAAGTACTCCCTCCATTACAAATTATAAGACGTTTTGGATTTTCTAGATACATTGTCTTTACTATGCATCTAGACGTAGTGTATATCTAAGTGCATAGCGAAAGCTATGAATCTCAAAAAGCCAAAACGTCTTATAATTTGGAACAGAGGGAGTAGTAGTTTACTGTCTTTGGTCTGATTTACTTTGTTATTTAGGATTTAGGATGTGGACGAAGTCTTCTAGCACCTGCTAAATTACATATGATTGAAAATTGTCAAAATCACAGTAATGTTGAAATATTTTTTATGATAAATCTACGATATTGTCCTTATGCTAGAAATCTAAATACTTTGGTATACGGTGGAAATTCTGAAACTTTACTGCTCACATTCTTGTTCCAGTATTTAAGTTTGATTGATGAATATGTGCTTGTTAATAATTGTTTTCTATTATTTTCCCCATAGTGAGCATACCAAATGTGCTCTCATGTCATCAGCATATGTACATTTACATTGCAAGAACTACTTCAAGTTTACAAAAGATATATCTTCTCTTAGTCAACGAGTGCTGCTATCTGGCCCAACAGGTATATACATGTGTATTATTTAGCTTTATTTGAAACTCGCAATTATTGTTTCTGTTTTTTATTAAGCGTGGTAACTTTTATAGGAACTGATATCTATCAAGAATATCTGGTGAAGGCACTTGCAAAGTATTTTGGTGCTAGATTGCTCACTGTAGATTCTTCCATGCTGTTTGGTGTAAGATCCTGAGCTATTATGTTTATTCTTTTGTGTTCTACTTGTGACAATCATAACTATGATGTTTCCAAATCTATGGCTTAACATCATGAGTTCATGGCATGGCTGTACTCTCTTTATCTTATCATTCTGTACTCACTCTTTATCTTATAAATAATTCTATCTATCGATGGTCTTGTCATCTTACTCTATACTATTTTGAAAAACAAAAAACCTGCTTTGACTGTGCACTCTATGAGTACTCAGTTTATTTGCTGGTACTTGGTACTCATTTATATTTTGTTGTTCAGGGGCAAACTTCCAAGGAGTCAGAGTCCTACAAAAAGGGTACGAATGTTGACACTATGTGACTTTCATGTTTAGTTGAAATTTAATTCAGAATTTTGGTGATCTCCTTTTCATTTTTAATGCATTCCTAGTGGGCTTGCATTTATCCACAACACTGACCATTACCAGGGGCAATGTAGGAAAGAGCAGACAAAATTTATTCATATGTTTGCCCACAAACTAGCCTAGCAGGCGCAGTGATAAGGTTATAATATTCTGTAATGTTGTCTAAATAAATGGTTTTATTGTTATTATTTATTCAGGTGATAGAGTGAGGTATATTGGTTCATTACAGTCGACAGGCATTATCCTTGATGGACAGAGGTACAACTTGCAGTTTCAGACTGAATTTAATAAGCCTTCTTTGCCTGAATTTAAATTTTATTGTCAAGTAAAAGAAAAGGGTTTGACATTTTATCCGATTTAAGCCCTGTTTGGCACAGCTTAAACTTATGCATAAGCTGCTTTTTTCTAGCAGCATGGAGAAGCCACTTTTTAGAAAGTTGCTACACAAAAAAAAACTAGGTTTTTGGGCTTCCAGCTTTGTCCAATTAGCTTTTTATGAGTGGGCTTGTCTCGTCATCCCTTTCATTCAGATTCCAGACCCATCTCCCACAACCACAAATCCCTGCAAGCTACTGCACTGGCAGGGATCTTGGACTCAGAGAGCTGGGCCTTGTGGAATGCAGCTTGGTGATTGAGGGGATCTCGGCGGGGCTCAACGCGCGCTCGTGTGTGTGTGTGTGTGGGGGGGGGTGGCTTCTCAGCTTATCTGGTTTCACATTAAATGAGAAAATCGCTGGTTCTTAATGGAGTGTGGTGTTTGGGACGTCTTGCGGCTTTAAAAAAGTAAAAGCTCAGAAGCCAGATGGCCAAACAGAGCCGTAGTAGTCCGACCTATGACTTGCAATTTGTGTTGTTGGCAAAGATATGGGTTTTTTTGTTACTGAAATCAAACAGAGATTGTTGTTCATCTTACAACTAAGTTGATGTATTAATATCTGCTTCTGCCTTTTGTTAAATTGTTCAACCTGCAGCCCTCCAGATTTTGGTTCACAGGGTGAAATATTTCTTCCTTTTGAAGAAAATAGATCATCGAAGGTTGGTGTAAGGTTTGATAAAAAAATTCTGGGAGGAAATGATCTTGGAGGCAATTGTGAAGTTGATCATGGTTTGTTTTGTCCAGGTTAGTACATTCTGCTGTCTTGAGCAAGTTCTCATGAAAACAAATTACATGATGCTGCTTATGCAGTTACACTCAATCATTTCATTGTTGTGGAAACACTTCAATTGTTTGGGTAATGTTCGTACCTGTTGCTGTTTCAGTTGATTCTTTATGCCCCGACATTCCAGGATGGGAGGTTACATCCAAACATCCCTTTGATGTGATAGTTGAGGTAATTAACAGTTGTATTTTATTTTTTTTCCAGGATTTGATATTATGCTAATTTGCGTTCCTTACACTTGCTGTGCTATCCAGTTCATCTCTGAAGAAATTCGGCAAGGCCCTTTAATCCTTTTTCTGAAGGACACAGAGAAAATTTGTGGTAATAATGACTCCTATCATGGTCTGAAGAGCAAGCTAAAACATTTTCCAGCTGGTGCTTTTATAATTGGATCTCAAATCCAGCCTGACAATCGCAAAGAGAAGGTACCGTTTTGCACATTCGATGATACTAGACTACAGATGTTCCATGCAATATTGTCTTGTTTGCTTATCCCTTTTACCTAATAAAGTTTTATTTCTACGTGCAGGCAAATGGTAGTTCTCCTTTTCTTTCGAAGTTCCCGTACAGCCAAGCTATACTTGACCTCGCATTACAGGTAATCTTAATTATATTGAATATGAAGCTTATACATTATATTCCCTTTGGTAAAAGATACATGGATGTTTTGGACAAGGCATGGTCTCTCGAATATTTATAAAATCCAGTACGATCCAATAAATTTGTGACATTATGGAAGTATTTATTTTCTTGAAAAATCAATGCATACAATTTTCATACATGTAACAAATGTCCAAAAAGTTTTAGATAGTCAAAGTTTCAAAACTTTGACCTGATTTTGTTCAAAAAATAAAGTACTTGTTACATTGGAGTATTTCATTAGTTTTGTTATTAGGCCTGTTTGGTACGGCTTCAAACGGCTCTGGCTCCGGCATCTCCTTGCTATAGTGTGCGGAGGAGCCGGAGCCGCTGAAGCAAAAAAGAGTGGCTTTGCCCGTTTGCCGGCTCCTAGTTCATTTTGAAAGATCCTTGCTACAGTGTACGAAGAAGCCAGAGCCGGAGCCATCCGAAGCTCTAGCAAACAGAGCCTTATATTTTGTAAGGTTTCTGATGGACCGTCTACTCCTACCAATTTGGTTATGATCTTATGAGCAATTATAGGTTGTATATGTAGTACTGTATGGTCCAACTGACTAGTCTGGATTATGAATTATGACCAGAATGCATGACCATTTGTTGGTATGCTGTCATAATAGTTTTACAAATCTAGGGCTTGATTGGTTGTGTCCCCAGGCAAGGCTGCCTTGCCAGGCACGATTCCCCGGCATTCTATTTCGGTCGCCTGGGGCTGAGATCGTTGCCTGGCTGGCAAGCTGCCTGCCAGGGCATGATCCAAACAGCCCCTAAGTGCTGTCTTATACACACAGAGAACTACATAAAATTCATTTATTTCATACCCAGATATCCATTTTTGTACTCCCAGCTTAGGGTTTATATTCGTATGTATCAATTTGTCTTCCACTGTGACTTCCATTATTGTACTACTGGAGGTTGTGTGCAGTCTTGTTATTTGCACTAATCATATGTTGTCTAGTTTCTACTTTATCGGTGCATTTCATGTTATAATCTAATGTATGAAAATGCAGGACATTGATGGGGGAAATAATAATAATAAAGAAACTTCAAAGGCAATGAAGCATTTGATCAAACTTTTCCCGAATAAAGTGACACTCGAGGCACCACAAGTATGTTGTTTGGAGTAGTTCCAAGATGATTAATTTAGAGCAGCTCCTCTGACATTCAATTTTATTTCCAAGATGATTAATTTAGAGTAGCTCCTCTGACATTCAATTTTAATATACCTGGGACAAATTTTGCAGGATGAAACGGAGCTTTCGCGGTGGAACCAGATGTTAAACCGAGATATTGAAGTCCTTAAAGGAAATGCAAACATTTCAAAATTACGCTCTGTAAGTATTAGTGCTAAAAGCCTAAAACCCACTGCTTATATTTATCTATGTACAAATTCTGTTATTATTAGTGAATTGAGTAATTTTTTACATGACTGTTCTAATCAATGCCAACTCTTTCTTTGTTCTACTAGTTAATATTGTGTACTGTGATATGATGAATCTATGAGCTTTACTCGCCCTCTGGTCACAAATACTTGAATTTTTGTTTTTTTTGGATAAGGTGGGGTCCAAACTTACGAAATTTGCACATTCAGTAACTTCCGAAATCTTTTGTTGCAAATGAATAATCATGTGTAGATTTGTTTTGAAAAGTACTCCAATCACCTGATAAATTTATTATAGGGATACTTTCATAACCTCATCATTTTATTAGATTTCGCAGATATATTCTAAAAGAAAATAGTCAAAATCACGCAAAAAAACGAAAGTGTAGTTAATTATTGACTGGAGGGAATACTTTGATTAGTCAAATGCATTACAGTTATTTTTATTTCTTGATTTGTGAGTCAAATGCATAACAGTTATCTTTATTTCTCGTTTTGTGAGTCAAATGCATTACAGTTATTTTTATTTCTTGATTTGTGTTGTACTTGTACAAGCTTTAGAAACTCCATTTAGAGCTAGAGGAATTTGACTTTACTTAATGATATCTGAATTGAGAAATTTGCTATTTTGAAGTGCACAGTTCAAGGGTTTTGTTGCATCTTGATTATGGTTGCATCTTGGATCTTAGCTTGACTATGGTTGCATCTTTCATCTTGGTCTTGTAACTGCATAGGACTTACAACAACTTCATTGGTTTCATTCCCATCCTTTTGCCATTGCTTTCAGTTTCTAACAAGGGTTGGTTTGGAATGCACTGACCTTGAGGCGATATTGGTCAAGGATCGCATTCTTACAAATGAGTGTGAGTGCCATTCATATTCATTTTAATGTAAGATATCAAATTTGCTCAGTGTCATTGATACCAGTTGTGTTATTTTTCAGGTATTGATAAAATAATTGGTTTTGCTTTGAGCCATCAACTTAAGAACTGTACAAATCCAGACCCCTCTTTGAGTAGTGTGCAGTTTGCTCTATCCAGCAAAAGGTTTCAGATCTAGTCTAGTGCTTCACCAATTTTTCTATAAGATTACTTCTTCTTAACAGAAATGTTTATTGTTCCACTATTTACCATTGCAGCCTTAAGCATGGTGTTGACATGTTGGAAAGTATCCAGTCTGGCTTGAAGAGCAGCACCAAAAGGAAATTACTAAAGGTACTTATTTTCTTTTGTTATATTATTATGATTCAAGCCTGTTAATCCAGTTCAGTCTCTATGTTGATCTTTTGGAGTTTTGGAAACTGTTTTACTGCATAGAGCTTACTGTTCTCTCTAACAATGTCAGGATATTGCTACGGAAAACGAATTTGAAAAGAGGCTTCTTGCTGATGTTATCCCTCCACATGAAATCGGTGTTACCTTTGAGGACATTGGAGCTTTAGAAAGTGTCAAAGATATTCTGAAGGAGTTAGTGATGCTTCCTTTGCAAAGACCTGAACTTTTCAACCGAGGACAACTTATGAAGGTAGGCATTCTTTATATTTCAAAATTTTAGCTTCACTATCATGACAAGCTTTTATGGATGTGTTTTTCAATAATGCTTCCATATACTTCACTACTTTTTCATCTTGTTGGATTGAATTCGACAATCCAATTCTTGCTAAATGAGGTGAAACTGACCATGGCAAACATCATTGTAGTATCTTGTGGAGGACATCCATTTTAGTATGCATCAGATGAGCCTAATAAAGTCTGCCTTGTATGAAGTTTGATTGGAAAAAAAAGAATAGCAAGTGCATTTTTTTAGCATGTTACTTATCACTGATTATTTTCTGCTTACATGGTGGAATGTTCTTGTAATAGCAATATTTTTGTTTTTAATGCTAGGCCAGCAATGGAAGACTACCTTTAGCTGATAGAAAGCTAACTTCTGTTGTTTATATTCTATTCTATACAAGCCATGTAAAGGAATTTTACTTTCTGGCCCACCTGGTATGGGGGCCAGCAATGGAACACTACCTTTAGCTGATAGAAAGCTAACTTCTGTTGTTTATATTCTATTCTATACCAGCCATGTAAAGGAATTTTACTTTTTGGCCCACCTGGTACGGGAAAGACAATGCTGGCTAAGGCTGTGGCAACTGAGGCTGGTGCTAATTTCATAAACATATCGATGTCAAGCATCTCTTCAAAGGTACTTATCAATTGGATAAGCCTCTGTTCTTTTGGGCAGTTTGAGTATCTGCATTATAACATCTAAATAACCTATTTTCCAGTGGCTTGGTGAAGGAGAAAAATTCGTGAAAGCTGTGTTTTCACTGGCAAGTAAAATTGCTCCAAGTGTAATTTTTGTGGACGAGGTAAGTTATAGTAGTGTTGTGATCCATGAACATTTTCTATTTATTTCAACTGCACCAGGGCACCACCATATCTGTAGTTTGTTGTCAATCCTGTATTGATGCATATACTTTCCTGCTCATTTATCCTGCCCTTGTTTTTAGGTTGATGGCATATTGGGAAGGCGGGAGAACCCTGGAGAACATGAAGCCATGCGTAAGATGAAAAATGAGTTTATGGTGAACTGGGATGGTCTGAGAACCAAGGAGAAAGAACGTGTATTAGTACTTGCTGCAACTAACAGGCCATTTGATCTTGATGAGGCTGTTGTTAGGCGGCTTCCAAGGAGGTGATTTATTGTTTGTTTATAGCCTAATACAACATCTGTCAATAGTTTATTGACCTCAGTCTTATGGGGCAATGGTTTCTCTAGGTTGATGGTGAATTTGCCAGATGCATCAAATAGGAGAAAAATTCTTAGTGTAATACTAGCCAAGGAAGATTTGGCAGATGACGTTGATCTAGAAGCTATAGCTAACTTGACAGAAGGGTACTCTGGTAGTGATCTCAAGGTATGATACTACTAAATGCTATGAATTTTTAATGGTACTTAGTTTTGCAATCAAATATTGATTGTTGTTAACCTCTTGACTGTGATTATTTTCAGAACCTGTGTGTTACTGCTGCTTATCGTCCTATTAGGGAGATTCTTGAAAAGGAGAAGAAGGTTTGTTTTAACCTCTTGAGTTTCCCCCGTGTGCTGTACTCCTTGGGGTTCTAATATTATCAGTTAGTAGTAGCAAAATCAATGGACCAGAATTATTTTGATACTGGTTGTATTTGATATACATGGATGGATTCTTTGTTTATAATATGAAAAATGCAATTGAGTTTCATGTGCATTGTCCATCTGCAGGAGAGAGCTTCAGCAGAAACAGAAAATAGATCGTTGCCTCTGTCACACACTAGCAATGATGTCCGTGCATTAAGATTAAGTGATTTCATACATGCGCATGAACAGGTATGATCTTATATAAGTATTAGCTTTGTCTTCATTTATTTCGACACACTAGTTTGTGCTTCTGTCAGTTGAAATTCTTTATTATGTATTTGTGGACAAAAGTATTTAGTTTACTGAAGTTATGCGGAGGGATGGACCACATGATCGTTCCTTTTTTTTATAAAAAGAAAATTACTGTTACAATTTTTTTTTAAAAAGGGGACGCATAACCTAACTAACAACATAGAAGGTTTGTGGTGTATTTTTTCTCGATCACGGAGGAGATTTCAACCTCCATATCTCTGCTATCAATGCTGTTCCAATGTTTCATTGTCTACATTTGAGGCGAATGGGATATGAAATTTTGTACAGTGTTCGTGATTTACCCATTTGAGCTGGTCTTGCTCACACAATATGTGGTGACTTCTTGTAGGTGTGTGCAAGTGTTTCCTCAGATTCCAGTAACATGAATGAGCTTGTGCAATGGAATGATCTCTATGGAGAAGGCGGGTCAAGGAAAAAGACAACGCTAAGCTACTTCATGTAGCTTAATGTTGTAAATATATTGGGAGAGGTGCCCTGGCACAAAGCAGCAATGGTTGGAGGCAGTTGGGTGTGTATTTGGTGCAGGTGGAAAAGAGCTATGCTCATCTGCCAGCCATCCATATCAAGAGAATTGATGGTTCAGGTGGAGTGGAATGGAATAGTACACATTGGTTGCTACCTTCACTCTGGGCCATGCATCATGCATCTGGACGGGACGGCTGGTCTGGCTTGCAGTTGTCCTACTGCAGTTTTGAGTGCAACGGATCACCATCTGGGAAAGAAAAGAAAAGAAAATATATCATTTGTATTGCCCCCAATCCCCAGGAAGCACGGAGACGACAGAGGATCCTTGGTTTCTTAAAAATAATTCATTCCTTAGACTGTACAAGATGTAGTCATGTAGAGCCTGTGCAAGTGTACAGTATGAGCATCAGGACTACTAACATACTGTTATGGTCTATGCCTAATCCAGTTTATTAATTAGAATCGTTTAACATGCAACACATGATTATTTTGTACCTACATGCGTTTATCATCTTACCAAGGATACATGCTATCATCTATTGAAAATGCAATTTTAAACTGTTAATAATATCTTTGCCTACGTTGCTGTTCCTTGCTTGATCTTTGCCTTTACGCTCTAGGGTGAGCTAGACGTGCATCCTTAGCTTGCACGCCCGATGCCCAATCCCTGCGCTGTCGAGAGCGCAAATCTTTGTTCTTTATTACTTTATTTATACGTTTTTTTTTTCAAATGGTCTTGTGAACGGATGCCCGTACTCTGCAAAGTATGGTGTGTCGATATTCTGATGCTGTCTGGTGGCCTATTAAATTTGAGAATTCAACTCAGCAGCGCTGGAAAAAGAATACCCCCAGAATCAGCTCATATATGCAAGCCGCAGAGACAGTTAACCTTACAGGAATCGTAGCCGTTGCAAGCTACTTTGATCATCTGCATCCATTTGTACATTGAACTGGAAAACTACAATGCAGTACTCCCAAAAACAAACGCCAAAAGAGAAGTGAAGATCACGCCTCCAATTATACATAATCACTCTACCTTTCCGTAATACTACTATTATAATAAGTGGCTAATACCCTCTTTAGTACTCAATCCATTCTAAATTATAAGACGTTTTGACTTTTCTAGATTCATTACTTTTGTTACGCACTTAGATATATACTATGTCTGGATGCATAGTAAAAACAATGCATCTAGAAAAATCAAAACGTCTTATAATTTGAAACGAAGGGAGTAAGGCCTGTTCGCTTGCCTTATGAGCCGTACTATTTCAACGAACGAACAATGTTTTTTTCTCACAATAAATTAGTGAACAGTACTTTTAGTCATGACTTTTGAGCAAAACAAACAGAGCCTAAGAGTCAAATACTGGATTACTCTCCTCTCTCTCTCACACATTAAAATACATATAGTGCTAGTAATAGTATTAGTATCCATCTGCTGATCAGCTGATCAGTGTCTCACATGGCGCGGTTGATGAGGCCGTGCACGAGCACGAGCCCCATGATGACAGACCGGTCCACGCCGGGCTCCATCGCCAGGGTGAGCACGTCGGCGCCGAGCGCCACACCCTCGGCCGTCGTCTTCCGCTTCACCTCGGCCACGGCGAGCCCCGTGGCGCCGTCCACGATCCTGGCCCCGTGCGCCGGCGCGATCCTCCCGTCGTCCATCCTGTAGCGCACGGTCGTCGTCGTTGATTCGCTCCCGCCTAGGCTGAGGCCCAGGCCGAGCTCGCAGTCGCAGGTGCAGCACGACGGCCCGCGCCACGCCCACGCCTGGACTACCTTTAACCACAGCCGCTGCCGCTCCTGCTCCTGGTCGGTTGATCTGTATCCCTCGCTACTAAAAAAAAGCATTTCTAGGGGCGACGAGTAAGTCTTTTTAAGGGTGGTTTGACCAGCCGCTCCTATCGAACCGTCTCTATAAATCATGCATTTGTAGTGACGGTTCTCAGGCCGTCCCTACAAATCGATTTGTAGGGACGGCTCGTATTACCAGAGTCCCTACAAATACCTGTTTGTAGGGGCGGTTCAATCTAGAACCGCCCCTACGGTACGTTTTCTCGCAAAAAAAAATAAATTCAAATTTACAATTCAAAATCGCGTTGCTAAACGTCCCGCGACCAACGTTCCGAACCGCGTTCGCGTTGCCGAACGCCCCGCGACCAACGTTCCGAACCGCGTTCACGTTGCCGAACGCCCCGCGACCAACGTTCCGAACTACGTTCGCGTTGCCGAACGCCCCGCGACCCCGACTACAAGCACAAGAGTATTATATAAACTACAATTACAAGTACAATTCACAAGAATATATACAATCCATCATTAAATATACAAATTCCATACACATTGTTATCAACGTCCTAGAGCTAGCCTTTCAGTCTCACGAAGGTGTTGGTACTGAGGATTTGTACCTAACTCAGACTCTCGGTCATGGTAGGCGCCTCTAACGTGTACAATCTGGTCCAATATGAAGTTGCAAGGATCGCCGACGAGCTCTAAGAGTTGGTCATCCTTATATGGGTCTCTTTTCATTCCTTTCTCTTCTCTCCACTATAAGTGAACAAGTTTCGGTTTAGTATTTCTTACCATGTACGAAGTTTTTATACTACGGGTGAAGATGTTTAAACTTACCCTTAAGGGGTGTCTCCTGCAGGCACCGGTGTTACTCATCATAGAACATATATAGTATCCACAATGTACACTCCCAGGTTTCTGCTTGGGGCACTGTGTGTTTTGCATATGAAAATGTTAAGTAATGCTTTTGACAACCATGTAATGGAGTACTGAAGAAGTAAGTTACACTTACCACACATGGTGTTTTTATAGCCAGCTTTTTCTTCCTTGCTAGATCATGCCTTCCATGATGATTAGTGACATAAAACCTAAATGCCCTGTTCGAATTATTTTAGCAAATACAACTTGTTAGTATTCAAAAGTAAACGTTATAAGTATGTATACAAACATATAAGCTAATGTGGATTGTCGATATGTATACGTCTTGAGAATCGATATGAAGTCTTTGTATGTCACCGTTGAAAGGTCCTTGTTGGTTTTGGTAATTGAGTGACAACCTAGGTGGACTAATTGTGTTTATGTGAGATACACAGGTGATTAGTCCACAGGTACATGTGTGTGAGCAACATATGCCATGAAGGTGAAAATGGCTTGGAGATGTTGCAAAGCTCACACATGTGATGATGAAGGAGCTTAAATGTACATGAGACATGACATTGAGTCATGTGATCAAGGTGGAGAAGATCAAGACAAGACTTGGCTTGATGGACCGGTTGCAAGCGTGAAGGGCAAGTCGAAGGCTTTGGAGTGATGGACCGCGTGGCGGTGAAGCTTGAGCAAGACTTGGCGCCGATGGACGATGACAACGGTGAAGAGCAAGTGAAGTCAAGATCGATGAACCAATATGATCACGTGATGATATGAAGTGGATCATATCATTGTTGATCGTGTTGGTGCATGTGTTGCATCGACATTGAAGGAGATGGAATGGAATGCGCAAGGCAAAGGTATAACCTAGGGCATTTCATTTCACCGGTCATAGGTGTGTAGAGAAGTTTATGACCGGGTTTAGGATAGATGGCCGTACTATCAAGAGGGGCAAACTTGTTTGCATATCGGTCATCTAGTGCCACTCGAGTGATCTAACTTTGCATTGTCGCTAGGATCGAGTGGCGTGGCAAGTTGAGTGGCTAACATCCTTTGGGAAATGATTGTGAAAATGCTAACACACATACACATGATGGTGTACACTTGGTGGTGTTGGCACATTTACAAAGGAGGTGGTGTTTGCAGGGGTGAGATGGGTTTTGGGTCCCTCTCTCCCTCCCGCCGATCTTGCGAGGCGGGATTCGGCGCTTTCGAGAAAATGGAATGCCTATTTTCTATTATGCCGGATGCAAACTCTTGGTGGTTAGCACATTGGACCAAGGGTGAAGAAGATAGAGAAGAAAGGAATTCGGTCTCACTGTTTAACAGTGACCGGACGCTGAGTCCGAAATGACCGGATGCTGAGGTGGTGCGTCCGGTCAGGCTGTCGGTCGGCACAGTGCTTAGGGTTAAGCACCGGACGCTGGGCTGTGTCCGGTCGAGTTGACCGGACGCGTCCGGTCATGCTCGGGAGCTTACTGGAAACGACCGGACGCTGAGGGTCCAGCGTCCGGTCAGTTGAAGTGCTGCGTCCGGTCGGCAGATGACCGTTGGGATCGGAAGATGACCGTTGAACGCAGGGGACACGTGGCGAGTATCGCGTGACTGGACGCTGAGGTCCAGCGTCCGGTCGATCGGACCGGTGCGTCCGGTCGGCCCGAGTTTTGCCCAGTGAAGGGGTAACGGCTCTATTTGCCCATGGGGTTATAAATAGAGGCCATGGCCGGCCTTGGGCCGGTAGCTGAGCACACTAGAGCCTTGGTGGCTTGTGTAGTAGTGCTTGGGAGCCCTCCATCTCACACATACTTGATAGCGATCATCCGATTGTGTGAGTGAGCGATTCTAGTGCGATTGCATCGTGAGGTTGCATCGAGTGGCACTAGGTGATCGAGTTGCAAGCCGGTGGTGCTTGTTACTCTTGGAGGTTGCCACCTCCTAGACGGCTTGGTGGTGGTCTCCGTTGAAGCGCGCAAGAAGCTTGTGCGGCGCTCCGGAGAAGTGCTTGTGAGGGGCATTGTGCTCGCCCCGCGGGAGTCACGAAGAGCAACTCTAGTAAAGCGTGTCATTGAGCTACCCTCACTCAAGGGGTAGGTTCTTGCGGCACCCGACGTGCGGGCTTAGCGGGTGATGCTAATTAGCCGCCGAACCACCAAGTGAGCGGTCGACACAACGGGGACTAGCGTGTTGGCAAACACGTGAACCTCGGGAGAAAAATCATCGTGTCAACCTTGTTCTTCCCGTTGGTTTGCATCCCCGTTACACAAGCTTGCGTTTACATTCATATACATTAAGCTTGTGTTGTTGCTCTTGTAATTAGATAGCTTGTGTAGCTTGCTAATTACCTTCTTGCTTGTGTAGCATAGAAGTAGCTCCCTTGCGTGGTTAATTTGGTTTTAGTAACCTTGTTAGTCACATTGCTTAGTTTGTATAGCTAAGTATTTGCGCTCTCTAATTAGGCATTGGTTGCCTTGTTATTGAGCATTGCTAGTGAGCATCGTTAGCTTTGTGCTTTTGCTTACTAGCATGTGTAGGAGCTCCCTTGTCACTTAAAGTACTAGTGGCCTAGGTTTGTGTAACCTTGCTCCTAGAATTGTTTAGGAGAGCTCTAGCTAGCCCGGCACCTTTGTTGCATAATTGTTATCTTTGTAAGGTGCTAGTGAATATATATAGTGGGGTGTAGTCTTGGCTAGACCGTTAGTTTAAATTCCGCATTTGTATCGGTTAGCTGACGCGATTAAGTTTTAGAAAAGACTATTCACCCCCCCCCCTCTAGTCCGCCATCTCGACCCTTCAACCGTGTCCCTATCTAATGAATCAAAGACACATGCCATGCTCCTCCCGACATCGACGGCTATACAAATCCAGTGGTTGCTGCATGGATTTAATCATAGAACTAGATACGTTTTTTTGCATCAAATAAAATATATCAAACAAAGCTTTAAGTATAGAGTTGAACTTACTCGAAGTTGTATGGTAGCCATATAGTAGAGTGTTGTTGGAGATTTTTGAAAGCCAGGGCAATGTATGCCGCAACCTTAAGGGACTCTTCCCTTAGTTTCGCCGTACGGATGCGCTCTTTCTCCCAAAGAGTCTTTGCAGCAGCTAGCTCTTTGGCATTCAGTGTCCACCGTTTAGGGTAACTAAAATTTGTTTGGGCTATAGCTTTAGGGTCTAGATACCCGGCTTTCACACTTGGCATTTGTTTAACAATGTGCACTTGCATTCTACAAATCACGGCGTGGGTTAGTTACAACAAAATTCAAAGATTACATTCATATCATATCGGAAGGACAAGGACTTACAGGAACTACATGCGAATTAGATTCATCTCCATTTCTCCCAGATGAAAGCATGTGTGCATGTCATTAAAGTCAAAGACAATTTTCCCGGCTGGGCTTCCAAATGTGCCGGTGGGGAAGCATGCTTGTATGAGATCTATGCTCGTTGGGAGAACACGCAAGTACCAATCATGGAACCTTCTCATTCCAAGTGGTAGGCGTTGGATGTCCCAGTTTGGTAGGAAGGGCTTGCCTCTTTCATATGTTTTCGGGCAATCCTTTGACCATTCGATGGCATCAACATTTGGATACTGCTTTGTAATTTTGTGGAGTTTACTAGTGACGGCCTCCTCAGAACCCCGTGATGGGACTTTTTTTAACTTGGTTCTCAGGCTAGAACTGGTCATGGGAAAACCACTTGGACACCGACGAGACGTCTTTGATCGGAACATAAACTAACCTTATGGTGATTGGATGCTTCTTTCAAAGTTTCCATTCAGGCACATCCTCATCTTTTTGTGCATCACCTTCTTCAGGAGGCACTCGTTGTTCATGTATCGACTGTGCTTGTTGAGAAGACTATGGTATCTCATGATACACATGCTCGGTACGAGCTAGAGAAGGTTGTGGCATCTCATTAGGCACATGCTCGCTAGGAGGCGGGGAAGAATGTGGCATCTCAGGAATATGGTGGTCACGAGACGGTGAAAATATCTCTCCGACCTCAACAACTCGCTCCAAATTTGGGAGAGGGGGAGACGGCGAAGAAGCAGTCAATATAATGTCCTGTTTGTGCCAAAGGATGAACTGCCCCATAACGTCTCCGAGTAACACCAGCCCCTCGAGAGTTGCGTAGTCTATCCTCCACTGTATGAACTCGGGCTTCACTGTATGCACCTCGACCCTAGTGTAGTCCGGCGGTATCTTATTATTGTGGTGTAAGCCACCAGGAGGATGTGCCACACCCGTTGCCACCTCCATCACAGTGTTCTGCCGACCGTTGAGAAATACCAAGGTGCAACTAGTTGGTTCCCATATGCGATCGATGGAGATTATGGCTGCAGTGAAACCTTGGCTGCTAGGAACTTTCGGAGGGCTGCCAACTAATGCCAGTTCTCCTGGCGGCGTCACTAATATCTGTGGCTTCGTAGACAGTCCTTGCTCCTCCAGCGCCTTTACAACTAGAGCCTTCACTTGGAGCTCAAGACTAGTCTCCCGGTCTTTGCCATGTTTCTTGTACATGTGCCTATCCTCTTCGAATCCTTGCTTCCATGTCGTCCTTTTCCCTAGCCCCCTGGTGAGGCCTGTGTGCTCCTTGTTTCCCAAGCCAAGGCTAAGCTCGTCCCTCTCTTTGGAAGGATTGAATGAGCCATTCTCCTTGTCTTCAGCATATTTTAGTATCCTTGATACCGCCTCTTGGGTCTCCAGCTTATCAAACTTAAGATTATCACCGGATGATTCTGTACTCCTCGCATATATCCAATTCCTTGAGCGTACCTTCAAATTCATCACATCGATATTCCCAGTAGCTGCGGCCTCTTCATCCATCTTCCTAAACTGCTCTTTCTTGGCATAGTAGCCACCGGGGCCTAGATGGTGGTGGTGTTTGTTCCTCTTTGCCAGTTTGGTGTTACGGGCACTGAGCTCCAATGCCTCCGGTGAAGTCTTTTGAGCCACGAGCTCCTCCCGTTATTTTGCCGAACTCGTTCAAGGGAGTTAACCCCTTTGGGATATACTTCATGTTGAGCTCCGACCTCCAACGTTGGAATGACTCTCCCATCATCCTGAAAGCATTTTTTTACCAGTTCGTGCTTACCCTCCGGAAATCTAAAATTGAGCTTCAGCTGCCTATCCCATAGTGCATTCTTTGTGTTCTCTGGTACCTCTTTCTAGTTAGGGATTGCTGGGTTCAATTTATCTCTTACTAGGGCCCCGATCGCATTACGGAATCATCCTCTTAATTCCTTCGGCTCAAGGATCTCTCCTGCTGGCCCGACCTCTGTTATCACATAGCATGCCTTATCTGGATATAGATTTCCTTTTCTATCTCCTCATTTCCTCTTAGGCTTGGTAGTCATGGTTGTGTCTTAAGGTTGTGGAGCAGAGGCATCATGATCCATCTCTGTGGCTGTTGCCTCTGCTCTCCTTTCCTCTACTCTGTCTTGTTCAGCGAGATGTCACGGACGTCGACGTTGTCTTTTCTGAGTTTTAGGAGGGATCTGTATATACAATAGGTCAAAGTGTTAGTAGAGGTAACACAGTCAAAGCTTTAGCAAAATTTACAAGCTAAGGCTTTTTCCCTACCTCCTCGTTCGGGTCAAAATCCTTGTCCAAATCTTCCTCCATTGGCCTCCTTCTGGCTTCACGTGGGAAAGGATCCTTGGGACTTTCATATCCCTCTTCTGAGTCATCATCATCATCATCCTCTTCTTCTTCGCCTTCAGCAGCCTCTCCTGCTCTTCCTTCTGCTCCCTCTTCCTCCTCATCACACTATCGAAATGCTTCTAAGTTAGCTGGTCCGCTAGTGCTTGCTCCGCATAGGTTGGCTGCTCATCATGCTCGGAGCATCGGGTTGCACTGTCTGGTGTCCGCGACATTATTTCACGCTTTGTTCTAATAGATTTAAGAAAGTGTGCTTTAGGTACGCGAGAAGGTATAAGAAATAAAAAAGGTCTATAAACCAAAGTAGTCCTATAAAACAATAATATATAAAAAAACGAGTAGTAGCAGTAGTAGAGACCTCAGAAACATGTCAATCATCATTTGATCATGAACTTGGAGCATCAAGACATCATAACAGAGAAGAGAGGAGAAGGTAATGTAGGGGCAGCTGCTAATGATGCCAAGTTCCTCACAAGTTCTTGATCATCAGCTCATATTCCATATAATATATGGACTTAGACAATTTCATCATCGGCAAAACAAAGGAGAGGGGAGATTTGGCAAAAAAAGCAACAGCTGCTTAACAAACATAGAGAGGAAAAGGTGTAAAAAAAGCAGCAGCTGCTTCCCAAACATAGAGGATAGGAAAGGTGACAAAAATAGAGGAGAGGGAAGGAGTAGAGTGGAGTAGAGGAGAGTAGTAGTAGAAGTAGCAAAAAAAGCAGCAACTGCTTAGGAGAGGAGAGGAGTAGAGTGGAGTAGAGGAGAGTAGTAGTAGAAGAGGAGTGGTAGAGTAGTAGGAGAAGAGCAGGAGGACAATATAGTAGTAGTAGGAGCCAGCAACTAGCAGCCAGCAGGCAGCAGGGAAAGAGAGACAAGCAGCCAACCAGCAGCCAGCAGCGAGCAGCCAACCAGCAGCCAGCAGCCAGCAGCCAACCAGCAGCCAGCAACCAGCAACAAAACTAAACATCCCATAGCTTCAAGCATAATCCAGTTTTAGGATAGATAGACCAATTTAAGTGCATAGCTTTTCAGCAGAAACTGAAAACACTGATTGCAATGCCATTCACCATGAAAATACTGATGCATCCACCATATCTGCGCCAAGTTAAGTTGCACTGTTTTCAATGTCTGAACTTAACAGTTGAGTAGCAAACAATGAAAAAGGGTTTTAGTTTCTGAGAGACCCTTTTTTATAAATTTTATAAGGTCAGTACTTGTCTCCTTTCATGTTGAAGCTAACCAAATGAGGCCATGAGAGGCAGATGATGAACTGCTGATGCATAAGCCAATGCCAACAGATGGAATAAGAATAATAAAGTGTTTGATCCATAGACCGTAATAGCCTCCCAATAGTAGTTTTATCATAGCCAAATATACAGTCAAATGCATTGATAATCAAAAGAACCATTTAGCTCAACAAATATTTACACAAAACTCATTAAAATAGAACACCTTCAAGAATTCTGAATTTTTAAACTTGAAATGGGCATCCCTTGGTCTCTTTAGTTAATACTCCTCCATATTAGATTCTTAGAAACCAAGTTTAGTATAAGCATTACTGCATTAGAGCTACCATATGTGTCATCCTTGTAAATGATGCGACTGATTCTAGGAAACCCAAAGACTAAGCTTTGGAACTCTGTGGTAATTGCCTAAGGGTAATTTAATTGATTGGTAAAGAAGAACTAATGGCTTGATCAGAAGTAATTAAGTCAGTGGAAAAGGACTAGAAACACAAGCAAGGATTGATCTTTCTATTATTAAATGATGTGACTCATGCGAACTAAGTCGACAAGTTATTTTGTAGGATACCTAAGATGGAAAAGAATGTCAACATTTATATGCCCAAATACATCCATAATCTATTTTCACAACCCCCCCTCGAATACGTAGGAGAGATCTTCACAACCTTCCATAAACAACAAATGATAAGTTCTGTCGCATTAAACTCTCAAGCAGGCCCTCTGGAACCACATTACCAAGCCAAAAAAAACGAACAACATCACATAAAAAATTATATGCATCATTGGACTTGTGAGAATGCTCACAGCAAGTCAACAACTGTAGGTAAAGCTAAAAGAGTGCTCAAGCTAAAACTAAACCTCCAATTTCAAGTGTTCAGGATGTGAAGGTCAAACTAGATCTGCAAGTCTTAGTGTGAAAATCCAAGCACCAAGAACTAACTGATCAAACTTCTAAGGCAAATCTCTATGTATCAGAACCACTAGACAATTGAACAAATCGATTGGCTCATAGGTCCAAAATCACAATCATCACAAGTAAGTGACTGCACATGTAAGACAATGTTTTGGACAATCCCATTATGTAAAATCGAAAGAGTGGCAATCAACACAAGTAGACAACATTAGAAATCCTACAGCAGGCCCATGAAATTTCCAGATTCCAATACAAATTGATGGCCAAAGGATAAGGTATGCTATGACCCAATCAAAAGTAGCACTAAATCAGCATGAATACATAAACCGGTGCAGATCATAGCAATGATTCGTGATTAGGCAAGCCAAACAGTGAAGAAGGAAGGGGAGAGAACGGAGCGGGCATACCTGGTGGGTGATCGTCGTCGGTGAAGAGGTGGCGAAGTGGGGCGGGGTTCGCCCAGCCGTTGGAGGGGGTGTGCGGGTGCACCACCGGCCGGGTGCGCCGCGGCACCTTAAGCTCTGAAACCCTAGCTCGGAGGCCGCCCGCCGGTGTAGGTGCGTGGAGTCCGCCCGCCGGTGGAGGTGCATGGAGGCCGCCCACCGTTGGAAACCCTAGGGCGGGTAGTAGGCGCGCGGGTGCGGGGAGGGGGCGCTTGGGTGCGGGGAGGGGGCACGGGCCGGCATCGGGACAGGTCCAACAGGGAGGCGGCGTCGGCGGGGCAGCCTGACGGCGTCGGAGGAAAAAGACAGCGCCCAACAGGTTGACTCCCGTGCGCCCTTGTATTTATACTTGGGACTATTTATAGGGGCGGTTCCTAATCCAGCCGTCCCTACAAATGCATTTATAGGGGCAGTTCCTGATCCAGCCGCCCCTACAAATGAATTTGTAGGGGCGGTTCCTGATCCAACCGCCCCTACAAATATTTTCTATTTTTTTAAATTATAAATTCTATATTTTTTATATCATAAAAACATAAAGTAATATCAAAAAATTGTGTATATGCACAAATATAATATTTTGTATTAATCTATATATGAAGAAATATATATATAAACAATTGTAGTCAAAACAATATAGAAAACAAAAAAATAAAAAATTTAAATTTTAAAACTTCGACTACAATTTTATGACATTAAATGAATTAAAATGAAAATGTTGTAAACATAAAAGTTGTATAACTCATCAACATGTACAACTTTTATTTTTGTCATCTTGTCATGTGACTTTGTTTGAACGATTCAAATTTTGAAATTCAAACAATTTCAATTTTAAATAATATTTTGAAAGAGTAAATGATTTCAGATGAAAAACTCATGAATACCAAAGTTGTAGAACTCATCAATATGTACAACTTTTATTTTGATCATATTTTCATTTGACCAAATTTAAATAGTTAAAATTTTGAATTTCAATAAATAGCAACTTCAAACAAGATTTTGAAACCTTAAATGATTTCAACAATAAAAGTTGTGAACATAAAAGTTGTTGAACTCATCACTACCTACAACTTTTATTTTGGTCACTTCTTCATCTGACAAAGTGATAGTAAACATTGTTCATAAATGCACGTATGACTCATAGTTTCATGAACTATACGAGAAACATGTTGATTTGTGAACAATATTTATTATCACTTTGTCAGATAAAGAAATGATCAAAATAAAAGTTGTAGAACTTGATGAGTTATATAACTTTGGTATTCATCACTTTTTCAGCTGAAATCATTTAATGGTTGAAAATCTCGTTCGAACTTCTTATTTTTTTAAATTTGAAAATTTAAAGTGCTCAAACTTTGTCAAATGAAAAGAATGCCCAAATCAACACAATAACTTGATAGGGCAAGATTTTAGAAAATTTTAGGAAAAAAATCATCTTACAAATATGCATGCAAAAATATGTAGTCTTACACACATACAAAAATATATAGTCTTACACACGTACATAAATATATAATCTCACACGCATGCATAAATGAAGTCTTACAAACACACACTTACACAAACACTCCACGTTCAACAACTAGCTAGTCTGCTGTAACGACTTTTCCCTTGACACCTTTCTGTTTCCATGGCATTATGTCTTTGGGGAGGTTCTTTTCCACAACACTGATCTTCTTAGAAAAGTCTGTGAATAGCGACATCTCATCGTAGTTATTGTAAGCTTCAACATCGTCCACGCCATCAACTCCAATAATGTGCTGTTTCCCAGAGGCAACCACGTGCTTTGTCTTCTTCTTCGAGGGAAGGTTACTTTGTGGGTCAGACATATAAAAAACTTGTGCGACACGTGAAGCGAGCACCTAAGGGTCATCTTGGTAGCCTAGATTCTCGAGGTCCAGGACTCTCAATCCGATCTCGTTCAGTTGGTGTTGTTTGATCCAGCGGCATCGAAACAGGGCCACCGTTATATCCCTTCCATAGTCAAGTTTCCATATCTCTTCAATGATGTCAAAGTATTGAATCTTTCGCCCCAATCCATCGAGTGTCTCTATTCAAACGCCGTTGTTTTGGTTCATATATTTACTATCCTTTTGCGTGGGTATAATACGTATACCCATTGATGTCATAAGCATTCCAAGATTTCACTTGTCTCGATGGCCCCTCCGCCAACCTACTGATGGTAATAGAGTCTATGGTTTCTCCAGGCGGTATGTTTTGATCCTTCAACCATGTAGTTAGTCGTTGCTTGTGTTGTTTCATGACCTAATCATCCGAACGGCCATTTCTCTCCGCCATAATGATAGCCAAGTGTTCATCAATGTACGGTTGCATTAGTTATGTACTCTGCAAGACACTGTAATGCGCCCGACTCACCTCTTTGTAATCATGGTCGATGAACACTTTTCTACCACTGGTGCCCTTCCCAGCCAGCCTACCCTTGTGACGAGAATCAGATTTACCAATCCCTTTCTGTACTTTTAGGTACTATTGACAGCACTCGACGACTTCTTCAGTACTATAACTCTCTATCATGGAGCCCTCTGGGTATGCTCGATTATGCACGTATCGACTTAGAACCAACATGAACCACTCATAGGACCACATTTCATGCAAGTAGCAAGGGCCCAGCGCCTGTATCTGATGAACCATGTGAATCATGAGAAGTGGCATTATATCAAAAAAGCAGGAGGTAAACACATCTCCAGTTGGTTTTATGTCTCCACCACAAATTCATGTAGGTCACTCAGCTCTTGCTTGCCAATCGTCTTCTGTGAGATCTTCGAAAAGAAGTAGCACATGCGGGTGATGGCCATTTTCAAGAACTCTGGCTTTATAGCCCTGATTGCAATAGGTAGAAATACTGTCAGCATCACATGGCAATCGTGAGCCTTGCAGTGTGTTATTGACAAGTCCTTCATCGACACTAGCTTCTTCACATTTGCTGAAAACCCAGTCGGGACTTTGATCCCCCTCAGGAAAGTGCATATAGCTTTCTTCTCGTCTGGTGTTAGGTTGAAGCACGTCGCGGGCAGAGTGTATTTTCCATTAGCCTCAAGTACTGGGTGAAGCTGTGGCATCACATTTAGCTGCATCATATCTTTCCGTGCTTTTAGACCATCCTTTGACTTTTCTGTGTCCATCAAGGTAGCAATGAGACTCTCAAAGATATTCTTCTGCACGTGCATAGCATCAATGTCATGGGGGACCTCCAAGTCTAGCTAATAAGACAGATACTGAAAGAAGATCGATTATTTCTTGAAAGGTACGCCTTCGACAGGAGGTGTGCTTCTATCTCTGTTTGTCCCATCTGGATTCTTCTTTCCATAGACGACGCGTATGTTTTTTACCATTCTGTACACATGTTCTCCGTTGTGACGTCTCTCCGGAGGGGGTTCAATCTCCGAGGCGTTGTCATAAAATCTAAAGAATAATTTGCTACGGTACTTGTGACTTGTCTTTAAGAAGCGTCGGTTCCTTAGGTAAACTATCTTCTTGGATGCATATAGGTACACCCATGTAGTACCATCCAAGCAAACCAAGCATCCCGTCTTTCCTTTGATCTGTCTAGACAAAGCAAATAGCGCGGGATAATCATTGGTAGTAACAAATATTATTGATCTACATATGAAGTCCTCCTTTCGGAACGTATCGTACATCTGCTCCCCATGCCTCCATAGCCTCTCTATTTCTTGCATCAAAGGCTCGAGGAACACGTCTATATCAATGCCTAGTTGTTTAGGGCCAGAAATAAGAATAGTGAGGAGAATGTACTTTCTCTTCTGACACAACCATGTTGGGATGTTGTACATGGTCAAGATCACTGGCCATGTGCTGTGGTCGCTCATCCTCTTATCGAAGGGATTCATTCCATCAGTGCTCAAGCCAAATCATACATTTCTTGGGTCATCGCTGAATTCTTTGTGCTTCTCATCAAACCTTTGTCACTAACTACAATCAGCCGGGTGTGCAATCTTATCATCATTCACCTTGCGCTCATCATCCCACCATGTCATGAGTGCGGCTTCTTTAGGGCTTAGGAAGATACGTCTCAAGCGGTCGGTCACTGGCAGGTACCATATTACCAAGGCAGGAATTATTCTCTACTTTGCATCGTTGCCTAATGGAATGTCATCTGAGGGCTGAGATTCTTGTACCATCTTTTTTGTACCATTCTTATTCCGCTTTTTCCCGGTGGAGGGTTCGTCCCCACCGTAAAGGTCATTGTTCTTGTAGCGGCTGGCCTCACATCGGGGACATTTATTCAGTGACTTGAACGTTTCGCCACAAAAAAAATATACAGTGATTGGTGCATGCATGGATTTTTTCAACCCCCATTGTCAATGGACTTATGACCTTCTTCGCTTGGTATGTGTTGGCGGGAACTGAGTTTGGTTGTGGCAGCACCCATGATAGGAGATGCAATAGATCATTGAAACTACAGTCTGACCAGCCGTACTTAGCCTTCAGGATGAGCAGCTCAAGCACAAAACGTAGCAACGTCCAATGTGTCGGACAACCCTTTTCAACACCATACACAGTCTTCTTCGATGCTTTTGTCACCCTTTTCAAAATTTTTAGACCTTTCAGGCTATTTAGTAAAATCTCTGGTCCAAGGGCTCGAATCATGTCCTCCAAATCGTCTTCATCCCCGACACGTGCTCTACCATTATTATTAGCATCACCTTCGTCATTACCATCCCAACCACCAGCATCACCACCTTGTTCATTGCCAAACTCAAAATCCATTCGTACATCAAGCTCTGCTGAATATTAGGACATGGATTCTATGGTTTCGTCGTCGTATTCCTTCTCATCCTTGTCGTTAACAATAACCGTTTCACCATGATGAATCCACACTGTGTAGTCCTCAATAAATCCTCGCATAATCAAATGTGATATGATGATAGTCACATCTGTCCATGCCATACGGTTCTTGCAATCTTTACAGGGGCAAATAATTGTATCCTTATTCTTTTTCAATATCGTTGCATGCTTATTTGCGGCTTCAATAAATTTATCCACCTCTTCACGGAAACCTGTCTTAACCTTAACGAACCATACATCCAAGAGTTCCTGTACTCTATCTTTTACAACAACAACAAAACAAATATTAAAGGACTACTTATTCAGATATATATAAAAATAAATCAAATTAATAATTACTTGAGAATAATTGTATATACTTCAGATATATATAAATATAAATCTAATATAATTACATGAAGCATACAAACACACCATGGTAGAGAAAATTAATTAATGGTCCATTTATCCATAAATAATTAAAATACATATTTATTGATTACAATAAACAATTTCAAAGACAACAATTAGCAACAATTGTACTTTATCCAATATCTTTCATACAAACCCTAGTCCAATTTCATCAAACATAAATTTATAAAAACAAAATTAATAAAAAAACCAAACCCTAGATCTAGATCCACATGCACATGAAACATCCATAAAACTAACTAATTGTTCACTAAAATTAAGAAATATGGACCAAATAAGGGTATGATCTTGTTCCGCTCCCTAATTTACCCTAGTACATTTAAAACTTAGACCTAATTTGCTTCATAAGTAGCTCAAGCACCATAAAAGAGAGAAAAACAAAACTCTAATTACTCACTAACCAACCATTAAAACTTCAAAAAAAGTATGGAATAACATTTTCTTACCTTCTACAACCTCTCCACCAAAGGATTTGAGACAAAAACCTTCCCCCCTTAGTAGAGCAATTTTTGGGAGGTGGCCAAGGCCTCCCCACCTTTCTCTCACGAGTTGGAGTGAGTGACCCGAGGAGGAAGAAGGTGCTGCAGCTGTATTATATGTGGGTCATTTGTAGGGGCGGCTGGTGATTGAGCCGTCCCTATAAATCGGAGCTATAGATATAAGTGCATTTGTAGGGGCGGCTCAATCATCAGCCGCCCCTACAAATAGCAACTCCGGGGGCGGCTGGTGATTGAGCCGCCCTACAAATCAGATCTCATTTATAGGAGCGGCTCGTATCACTAGCCGTCCCTGCTGTTCCATTTGTAGGGACGGCTGGTGTCTGGGCACCCGAGCATGTCACTGTAGAGGTGGCTCCATCACCAGCCGCTCCTACGAAAATTCGAATCGTTGCTAAAAAAAATCATTTTTTACATAGTGCCTCCCACCTCCTCCCGAACCCGAGCTTCTGCGGGCGCGTGAGCGCGGCCAGATCAACAACCAAATAAAAGACCAAAGCTAGCGTGTCAGATTTACGTTCTTTGAAGCTTTCTAATTAATAACTTTGGTCACCTTCTTCTTGAGTATCTGTAGGACGACGTTGCCGGCGACGTCCATGAGAACGTCGGCGGCGCGGCGGGCGCCGTAGTTGTCGACGCGGTAGACGATGCTCCCGGCGGAGTCGTACACGGTGAAGCCGCTGCCGTTGAGAACCAGCGACTTCATCCAGATGGTGAACACCTCCGGCGGCTGCTCGCTGATCCCGTGCACCCGCCGTGGCCGTGCCGCCGATCAGGTGGAGGAGCGACGGGTCCGGGTCCCGGCCGCGCCGAGGCCGAGCCCCTGCGACGACGCGGACGCGGAGTGCACCCTCACCATCGCCCTCCACAGCTTCAAGCTGCTGATTCACATTATGGCACTTCAAAATGTGATTGTCGTACAAGCTACCACGCAGCTGATTATGACGATCGAGCGCTATACGTATGTATGTGTGTGTGTGTGTGTATATATATATATATATATATATATATATATATATATATATATATATATAAACAAGAGAGGACTGGAGGAGAGCTTTGCAATTTGCACACACTTGGGCGCTTACGTACTAAATTGTTCGATTGGTTAAAATGCACTTGTAGGAGATGACATACACGTCGAGGAACTAATAAATAATGTGTTCTTTTTGGTAGACAGGGGATCGCTCTCGTCGGCTGTTAAATATGTCTGAAACTGAATTACCGCATTTGATTGGGGTTTCATCATGCTTATCAAGTTGGCTTAGAGTCAATGCTTTGTGCAGTTCTGCCTGCTCTTGCGCATTCTCATTGGCTGAGCAAGACGAAGAGAAAACGATCACTAATCCGGCTGGGAACTGGGAAGTACTCCGGAGTAACTGAAACCGTGCACATACAACACGACACCTTTGGAAATTGAAAACCAGCCTCCCCTCACTGATCCACCGTTCCATTCACCGGATTGGGTTAGGCCTCACTACGGTGGCCGTTCACAGAGACATGCAACATCAATGACGACAAAAAAATCAGGAAGAAGCACTTTGCATGCTTTTAGTTCCTAGTACAGCATATCATCACAACTCGACGATAGGTGAGTTTTATTCTGCAAATAAAGGTATTTTCATAGCATTATTGTGATTTTCCTTTATATTACTTCCTCTGTTCCAATTTGTACATCGTTTTAGTTTTTCTAGATACCTAATTTTGATTATGTATAAAGACAAGAAAAGCCAAAATGACCTATAACTTAGGACAGAGGGTGGTAGCATTCAGGATAATGGTTAAAAACAATAGTGATACCAAAGCGATGAGTGTTTTATGACTTATTATTATGGGAACGTTTGCTCGCAAGTGCGAATGGTCAAATGCGGACCTAACATTTGCACTTGTATATAACGATTGTATTGTAGGGTTAGTTGCTAAGACGTAGGTGCTTGTCGTGCACGTACACAATCAACTGCAATGTCGTCATCGTGGTAGGCATCAGCTAATAAGAGCAACCAGCAAGCACGAAACTATACAGCATTGCCTTGTCCATTTGTGTGTGTGTGGGGTGGGGTGGGGGGTGGGGGGGGGGGGGGGGGGGGGGGGCACGAAATAGCTTTTGTGTTTGCTAATTCAAAGGATGACAAATGTGACATAGCCTGGTGTGTGAATGAAATATATATTTTAATATATGTGTGAATGATTTATTTCCTAACGATTTCTTCTACTTGATATTGTAATCCATATATATTGACCTATATGTATGTAAATAAATACGAAAAAAGGGAGAATTGTAGCTAACGTGAAATTGTGAGGGGGGCTAATAATTATGCTATGCTCATCAGTTCCTTACGTTGCTGCACACAGTTCAGAGATACTATATGCTTCTATGTGTATATATACTTTGTGCTCATCCCGTACTGTTTCAAAGTGGTTCAATATAAGTACACGGCTTTAATTTATACGGCAGATTAGTATTCTGGTATCATCGTTTGGGCGCGGCAAAATATTGTCACACCCAATTTTAAGGATAAAATTGAATGCACTAACTCATATGTGCTCAGGGATCAATCACACACATAAGCTGACAAATTACATAAAGCATCATCACGGTGTCTCTTACATCAAGAATCATAATATAACTTAGTCTTATACATCACAGCGAAAAATAAAAGGTATCTTTCTCACGTGGAACACCATCACAGGGAAGGTCAACTGGTTGACCACAAGCCTAAAAATCCTCCGGGAATTCCTCATACCCGTTGTCATCTGTTACCCATCCAGGATTTTTATCCAAATAAAGAAAATAAACAAGCGTAAGTACATTTCGTACTTAACAAGTTAACATGGGGTTATGAAGCTCAAAAGGTTGACACTGGTTTACTGCAGTTAGCATTTTTAGTACGACAAGCTTTTATTATCAAATTATGCTTAAGCTCCCATTTAATCCCATAAGAACATATATCAGGGTCAAGTGTACCATATATCATCATAGAACAACTTAAATGATCAATAACAAGTAGCCAGTTATTCTGTGAGTTTTTCGGGCCGCTCGTAAACGTGAGCACGGCTGTTATAACAGTTTGTTACCCTCTGCAGAGGTGGTGCACATTCACCGCGAGTCGTGATTCCCATATGCCCGGATAAATTACTCCCATGTCACTGCCAAGGTGAGCGGGCAGGGTACACTATGAAGCCATTTCATAGGTTTCTCTAACAAGTTAGGGCTGCTAGGTTTCCTTAGCAGACAGATGTAGGAACCCCCTTTCCTATGGCACATATCCATCGCGGCTATACACATAGGAACAGAGGCAGCCCTATACCCAACGTGGTAAGCCCCATTTGCGCCAAAAAGGTAACCTCTAACTAGCTAGAAAAGGTCCTATTACTGAGCTAAAGTCAGAGCCATATGAGTCTCCTGGTTGCACTGTGAGTCCCAGCTTTTGCCGACAGATAAGTTCTTATGGAGGGCCGGGAGCAACATGATCAATAGTCATTTGCACCTTCGCCCTATGGAACCGTTGTTATAAATCATGTTATACTTTTAGTTCCATAGAATCATTCATCATCATGTAGATCATGTTCAGTTAGAGCACTAGCAATCTATCCATATGCAATTAACCCATAGGAGACAAGGAACATGATAAACAATCAATAGGATGTCCTTACGGGTATTAAATAAGACACATGCAAATGAGTAATTGATTAAAGTGAAATAGGACATCAAGGTAGGCCCATGCTATACTTGCCTTGGTTCACAAACTCTTGCTGGTCCTGCTGGTCGTCGAAGAATTCTTGGTCTCCAACGTTCTCCTCACCGTCTGAACGCGACCAACACGGCAACATACAATATTCCAAAAGCATTCATGCAAAGCAAATATTCCTATCATTAGAACAGTACACCAACAGTATAGAAAACAAGATAAAATATTTGTGAAAATAATCTACGTCTCGCTACGATCACGTCAACGTGAAGTTCACGAAAAACGGAGCTAAAATGCGAAAGTTATGATTTAAACGGGATTTCCTATAGCAATATATTTAATTAAATCTAACCATGAAATTAAAAAGTTCCAAACTTGACTAACAGTGGTTCTAACATGTAGATTATGGAATTACGAAGCTAACGCGATTTGAACGGATCAATTCGGAGCTAAAACGACGATTTTATAAGCAAAACAGTTCAAATGGCATTTCTGTAAATATGGAAAACGTATTTTATACTAAAGCAGTGAACTTTGCGCTTTCAAAACGAGAATGCGTAATCGGGGAAATGCGCTTTGGACTGCAGGTTAGGACTTAGAAAAGCACAGGGTCTCTTTAGCAAGTTTACCCGTGAAGGGGTATTGGCCACTCAGAGCCGTCGATCAAGAAACGGACGGCTTAGATTAGATGTGGGGGGAGAGAGAAAGGGGACGCCGGCAGGGAACAGTGCGGCCGCGGCGGCTCTCCATTGCCGGCGGCGTGGAGCACTCTGGCGAGCACGGTTAGGGGGGCACGGTCCATGGAAAACGTATCCGATGGCACCGGGAAGAAGCGGAGGAGCGGGGGATCATGGCTAGGCCAAAAGGGTGGCCGGAGGGTGCGGCCGTGGCGGCGGTTGCCATGGACGACGACCGGAGATCCTCGGCGCAAGCGGTTAAAGCTCTAGGGGCCGTGAAACAAAGAATTGAATGCATGGGGAGGTAGAGGGGAGCACGGGGATTCTCACAGCGGGGAAGAAAATGGTCGGAGACGGCTCGGGGAAGGTGGTCGACGCGGATGGCGGACGGCGGTTCACGGCGTCCACGGCGCGGCAGTCTCCTCGGGCACGGGCGACGCGAGAGTGAGCGGGGACAGCAGGGGGGCACGCGGGGGGGGGGGGGGGGGGGCTCGGCTTCGCTTAAAAAGAGGCCGGGGCGCGGGGGGGGGGGGGGTGGTCCCACGACGCGAGAAGACCGGGCGCGGGTGACGGTTGCCCAGGCGCACGCGCGGGCGGTTGCGAGACGCGCGGAGAGAGGTGGGGGGAGGAGCTGACAAGCGGGCCCGGTCGGTCAGCGGCCGGGGAAGGGAGGCGCGGCGGCGGTTGCCTGCGGAAGGCTGGGCTGGAGCGGGGCTGGGCCGGCGCAGGTGCTGGGCCGCGCAGGCCGTTGCGGAGCGCGAGGCTGGGCCAGCGGGCTGGCGCAGAGCTGGGCTGGCGAGGTCGCTCGGGCCGAAAACAGAGGAGGGGGAAGAGAAAGAATTTTCCTTTTTCTTTTTCCAAACAATTTTCCTAAAGCATTTTAAATTCAAATTTCAATTCTCTTTGAAATTTTTGATCAATACCAAACATTCACAAAATAATATGCAGCAGAATGTATGCATCACTTGTAGCTAATCTTATATTTGATTTTAGTTTTATAAAAATTATTACTTCCCTATGTTTGAATGCTCACATAAATTGCTTAAATAAATCAATTTGATTATTTTCTTAGAAAATGCAAAATTTGGGTGTTACAAATATAAACTAGATTAACATGGAGCTCTGAGATGTTGACGAACCGAACACTATATATAATGTCAGTTGCCAAATTTGTTACTCTTATCCTAGCAGTATAGGACACATACCGCTGAAATTAAACTATTGGCCCTGAGATGTTCAAGCATGCCCGTACGTACGTGTTAAGAACTTCAGCGACAGTTGATTGTGTGCTCACGGCACATATCTCTCTTATTACTAAACTCCTACTTTTGATCAGATGGGGGCAAGAGAAAGGACAAAAAGATAATTGCATATATGCTGATGATGAAACCTTTCAAGGACCCTTTTTCACTTTTGCGTGTTAATTACGCGCAAATTAAGTGAACTTAAGGGCATGCGATTAATTAGACGAAGTCTGAATCTATCTAGGAAACAGGAGGATAAGACAATATAATTGAAGCAAGCCGGCCGTACGGTGAGCTAAAACAAAACAATGGAGGCACTACTGTCGACTAGAAATGTTTATCCATGTCGTCACCACGCGCACATATATATGTACACACACAAACGTGGTACAATTCAAGAACCTAATCGTGAACTTTTCGTACCATTCCTTGTAACTTTCTCGTCACCAAATACATATATACTGCTAGTGCATGCCCTTTTCTTTTTTACTTTTTGAGGAGCGAAGCTAGCTAGTGCCCTTTTCAACTAATTGTCGTCGAGGCCTAACTCCGTGTGTTTCTCAGCATGATGATATATATACACACACACATTCTCTCAGTGCTCTTCGTTCAATTATTATAAATCAAATTACTAATGGGAGAAGAATTTGATGGCTCCGGCATGTAGCGTGTTACCATCTGGCAACAGTATTTTAATTTGTCTATTCAAGGCTTCGCGCGCTTCGCTCGTCACTCGGATCATAAGACAGGCGGCTCCAGACAATGTATTTATTCAGCAGCGAGGACCATCTGAAATTGTGAGCGCGCGTTTTACACCCAATGCATATATGCGATGAGCAGCATCGTCTAGTGCTCAACCGGAGTATAGCCACGAGTTGTATGCGTCTGTTTTGATGGCCGGATAGGGGGTTAGGTTGGATATCCGGATGAGGAGATGCAAGTTGAGTGGAATCGTATTTCAGAAAAGAAAGTGTTTGGTGAAATTGCATGAGCGAATGAAAAAAAAAACCGAGATATTGTTTGGTTGCCTGTATGCGTGATAAGCAACCTGTATGACCTTTGAGACTGGAGTGTGAACCCCACACTTATCAGGTTTGGCCGGCGAGTGAAGCTCAAATTGAGGAATCTTGCCAACATGCATCTATACATGCAATATTTTATATGCTTATGTAGACATGCAACTACTAGACACGCTCCTCGCTCAGTTTTATATGGCTCCGCCTGTGCAGGATGAGCTGAGTAGACCAACCAAACACGCACTATATACATCGTTGAACAATATATTTCTTACATAATCACACGTACGTGAATGATCACATAGTATAATTCTGTTTCCTATTTTGTAGAATGCCATAAATTGTTTTATTTACCTCTTTTAAATACCAAGGTTGACTCATGCGGTTGGTTAATCAAGGATGACGACTCCTCTGTTTTTCGTATTCCCACTTTAACAACCTAGATAGATTTTTGTTTGTTACAAGCTCTGTTTCTTTTAAAATTCCTTTTAATAATGACAACTACCTCGAAATTCAAAACTGGATTTTGTACCGTTGAACTTTTCATAGGGATACATGATACTGGATTTACTTATGAAAGGGAACAGATTCACGAAACGTATCACTTAGAATGATCTATTGTTATGATTCTGAGGTATTGGAGAGTCATCACTTCTCACTAGTTCTCATTGGAGCACCCACACAAGGGTGTAACCCCCCTTATTCGTGCAAGGATCAAGTGCTCTCTACGGGCTGATTCTTCGATACTCCATCGCGGTGAATCACCCACAACCGCTCACAACATGACTTGGGTCATCCACAAGCTCCGCTGGATGATCACCAAGCTTCCAATCACCACCGAGCCATCTAGGTAATGGCGATCACTAAGAGTAATAAGAACAAACTCTCACTTGACTAAGACAAGCCTAATGAGAAAGGTGGATGCACACTTGCTACTCCCTATGCACTAATGAGGTCCTTAATCTTGGATTATCAAATCTCAATCACCCCACTAGGCTCTTGATCTCCCTTGCACTCTAAAGATGTTTCTCAGTTGAACAAATGGGCAAGAGGACTAAGTTGGATGAGTGGGGGAAGTATTTATACTCCCCACTTCAAAACATGCCCGTTGGGGTCCAACTCAGTTCAATTCAAGGTGACCGGACGCTCAGGTCAAAGTGACTAGACGTGTTCGGTCAGTAGCCAACGACTACATGATGCTAGCACAGTCATCAAAGACCGAACTCTGACCAACGTCCGATCACTACTCATCTGACGCATCCGGTCAGAAATTTTCTTCTCTGGATGCTTACTGTTGTTGACCAGACGTGGCCTCTAGTGTGTTAGGTCACAACGTCCAGTCCTTCGTGAGTGCTGCTTGCTCTATAGTTGCGCACACCTGCGTGTCCAATCATGACTAGGAGGTAGCGTCTGGTCGATGAGCAAGCCCTAGCTGCGTGAGCTAACGCTGACCGAACGCGACACATGTGCATCCAGTCATCATCTAAGTCTCCATTCACCTCAAATTCTACCAACTTTGTCAATGGCATCGACTTCAACTGATCTATGGGCTGTCCTTGAGCTACTTAGTGCTAAGTTTAACAAGTGTGCACCACACCTAAACCATTAGATTCACCTAGGTCAAGCTACTAGTTCATACCCCACTTAATAGCATAGCCAAAGGAAAAACAAAGTCCTAAACTACTCTAAGTGTCTCTCTAATGTCAAACGACACTTAGAACAAGTCCGTCCTTAACCTTGTCGTCCATCCTTTGAAAACCAAAATGATTTCCATCAACAGGGCATGAAAACCATAATTGCCCAATCAATCATCATTACCATCACCAACTCAAGTTGCCTCTGCAAAACACACATTAGTCACAGTAATTTTGTGTCATCATTAATCACCGAAACCAAACTAGGGGCCTAGATGCTTTCACACTGCTGTAGGGTGGCGGTGCCCCTGACGGTGCCTGTGCCCGCTTTCTTCGCTCTCTGGATTAATAGGGCGGTTCACCAGACATGGGACGGTGGTGCCCATGGTGGTGACCCCATCTACTCAAACTTGAACTCACTAGCGTCGAGTAAAAAGTGGCGGTGCCACTGGACAACACCTGGCGGTGCACCGCCCTACACATGGCGGTGTACACCATCACCGGTGGTGACCACCTCCACAGCTGCTGCTCCGAATCAGGGTGAGGTGGGCACCGCCCTAGGGGTGGCGGTGGCACCAGATAGGGGGTGGCAGTGCCACCTAGGACAACACCCCAAGCCTAGCTTCGCCTCCTTTCTTCACCTTTCCAACACCTTTGCAAATGTGCTAACACTCCAAGTGATACACCACCTTGTGTACGTGTGTTAGTTTTTCACAAACATTTATCAAAGGATTAACACTCAATTCACCACATCACTCAATCCTAGCAATGATGCAAAGTTAGATCACTCGAGTGGCACTAGATGATCGATATGCAAACAAGTTTGCCCCTTTTGATAGTACGACCATCTATCCTAAACCCGGTCATAAACTTCTCTACAGACTTATGACCAGTGAAATGAAATGCCCTATAGGTTATACCTTTGCCTTGCGTATTCCATTCCATCTTCTCCAATGTTGATGCAACACATGCACCAACCATATCACAAATGATATGATCCACTTCATATCATCATGTGACTTATTGGTTCATCGATCTTGACCTTACTTGCTTTTCACCGTTGCCTTCGTTCATCGACGTCAAGTCTTGCTCAAGCTTCACCACCATACGGTCCATCGCTCCAAAGCCTCCAACTTGCCCTTCACGCTTGCAACCGGTCCATCAAGCCAAGTCTTGTCTTGATCTTCTTCACCTTAGTCACATGACTCCATGTCATGTCTCATATGCAATGAGCTCCTTCATCACATGTGTAAGCCTTGAAACAAATCCAAGCCATCTTCACCGTCATGGCATGAGTTGCTCATATAAGTGTACCTATGGACTAATCACCTATGTATCTCACAATTAAACACATATTAGTCCACCTAAGGTTGTCACTCAATTACCAAAACTAAACAAGGACCTTTCAATCTCCCCTTTTTGGTAATTGATAACAACTCTACAAAGATATGGAATTTAAGCTCAAATGAATTTGAGTCGCTTGCCCAAGCAATTTTACCATATGTAAATTATTTTGGACAAGTACCACAAACCCTAATTGGTAGTATTAGCTCCCCCTACATATGTGCTAGAGTGTTTGGTTTGAAGCTCGCACATATACATAGATTAGAATTACGGGAGAGTAATTATTACCAATGATGCTAAGGTGTGAAGAATTAACCTTTGATGCGTGATACCAATCGGAGTTGCACTTTTAACACCATTCTTAGCACTATGAGTAGCTAGACAACATAAGCACTAGAAACCCCGTGAGATAAACATTATAACCAAGGTTCTAGTACAACTTGTAAAAATACAAGTCTAGCTACCATCCTATGCATGCTAGTTGTCAAATCATCACTCAAATTCTATCACTATCATATACCACACAAGCATGCATATCACATTTTAAACTTATGCAATGCAAGCAAGCATATGAAAATGCACATATCAAATGCAAACAACCAAGTTCATGAGCTTGCTCCCCCTACTTGTGTGCTTCTCTTGTTTAAGAATTTTGATCCTTCTCTATTGCTTAATCTTGCTCCCTCTTTGTTCATGTCTATGTCCAACTTCTACTTCTTCCCTATGTCTTTCATATCTTTGTCCAATCTCTCCCCCTTTGTCATCAATTTTCATAAAAGGTGTGTATCTCATTGATACAAATGAGTGCATTGGGGTAGATGGTTGACACTTAAATGTTGCATTTTTATGGACACCACCATATATGTTGGAATGACACCACTTGTATAGCTCTTGAGATACCACATATAGGATCTTGGACTGATACCAATCGGTGGGGCTCCTCCCCCTATGTCATAGCATGGGTCATCCATTTGATAAACTTGAGCTCTTGTATGTGAGGGAACTTGCTTCACTTGATGATCACTTAAAGTTGAGGATCGCTTGTAGAACCACCGTCTTGTATGATTGATACCACGTGTAGGAATGTGATACCACTTGGAAGAATTTACTAACATGGAACCACTTGTTGGATTTGTCAATAAAAACCATTTTTTAAACATTTGCTATCTTCATGAGTACCATTTGTAGCATATAACTTGTGAGCTGATCTTGACACCACTTGTGAATTCTTCTTGAAAAAATATTTGAGTTTAGATACCACTTGAAACAAACAAACTAGATATACATTTATATTGTTGTCTTGTTCATGTACTCTTGTCACTATCATGAGCTTCTATTCTTGACTTGAACTAAATTGACTTGCCTAAGTTTCCACGTTCGGTTTGAACCAATGACAAGCTTCTTCACACCTCTTGCAGGGGTTTTGTTGCCAATGTTATACTTGTCACTTGTTTGCAATCCAAATTAAATCAAGTACTTAGGTTCACTAGCTCATGAACAAACTCATACACTACCACTAGATTCAACTAATCATTCAAGCAATAGTGGATGCTATAAATTTTAAAATTTCATTTGTCATGCATGATCCTATAAGCATGTACTATATGCACTAACCGCATACTAGTAAGGGATGAAATGATCATACATATTACAATGATACCTTTGCTATCTTGGAGTAGATGATAGTCATTAGTTTCCAATAAAGCTCCGCAATAGCAATATGAAGTCCAACGATAAGCTTGATGAAGACCAATCATCGATAATAAAATCCATTCTTCACCCATATAAAATGAGAATCACCAATAATCAAGTGCACTATCTTGTTGTGGTTGGCTTACTTCTTTGCTTGATCAATGCTTGCAAGAGAGCACTAAATATGAGTAACTACTTGAATTCCAATGATTTGCTCTCTTTTGGGTGTTGCTTGCTCTCTTGATCAACCCTTTTGATTTCTTCAACTAAGTATCTCAAATGTTCCCTAGATTACCACTTTCATGTAAACCTTCTAAGTACCACACCTGGTTTACCTACAAAAGATGGCAAGCCCCTACACATCGGGAGAAGTGATCTCTCTCCAAAGAACCATTCTTGACACTCACTTGAAATAACATGATTGATTGATCTAAGTGATGGATTTAATTTGACGAGTGACCTTGAATCCTTCTTTAAGTCCTTTTCTTTCTACTTGTTTAAGTCCTTTTCTTTCTACCAAAAGATTTTCTAATTATCACTAGAACTTAAACTTCAACTTCATCTTGAGTTTGATCTTGATCCTCAATTTGAGTATCAAATATGTGCCAAATACACTCCACAATCAAATGGCCTTGTACTCATTGCTTGTCATGCTTCTAGATTATTTCAAAACCAAACTTAGGTACCTCAAACACTTATAAACATGTTTTGAACTTGAGGACCTTTCAATCAAAGCAACTTTTGATCAACCCAATAATTATCACTTTTCTAGCAGATTTTGTACCCTTCAAAGAATAATCCATATCTCCCAATGTATAGATTCAAATACCATGAAATTTGGTGGAGAAGTGATTGACTAAGTCATCTAGTAGCTGTAAAAATTTGAGCTCCATTTGACTTCTAGATTTCTACCAGATTTCACATCTTCCCATACTGCTATATGCTAAAAACTGTTGCACTAAGGTTGACAAGATCCACTCTAAAACTGAAGCATTTGTTATCCAATTCTCATGAAATTTATACAGAAACTAATACCATAAGTATATAGCATGAATACCAAATTTCAAGCCAATCCAATATGATTTGATCACTAAAACTCAGACTTGAACTCAGCTCACTCAGATTTTCAATAAAGGACAGATTTCAATAATTGAGCTATTCTTCATCAAAAGTGAATCAAACTTGAAATCAACTTGTTTGAATACTTTCACAAGACATAAATCCATTTAATCCACTTAATAAAAGTCATCTCATGAACTTATCCAATTCAAATCAATCAAAACTTGATCAGTAATCAATTTATCCTTTTAAACATCTTATAGCAAGCAACATATGCATATTTATCCAATTCAATCAACTTATATGCACCCAAAATAAAATGTATCAACTAAAAGTATACCTTGGTTAGTTCATGATCATCCTTAGCAAGCTTCAACTCATATATTTGCAAGCCACCAAATATATCCAATAAATCACCACAATCTTGAATATTGCACTTGTATGTTGTAGCACTTGGACTTCGCTTATTTTGACTTGGCATTGGGTTTCGATATGCAATACGCTTCATTACTTGACTCAACATATGATCAATAAAAATTCCATTGAATTGGGCCTCCAATGCCATGGTACCTACATATATTCATCTACTTTTGGATGGTACCTAAACTAGTTTGGGTTCTTTCAAGTTAGGAGCAATATACTTAGACATATCCTTAGTATGAATAGCGGGATGTTTTCCAATAGCAACCATAGAGGTACCATTACCATACTTTCTAAGCACAATATCATCATCAATTGAAATATGCTTAGAAGTGTTACCTAGGGAATATGAATTAGCCATGTGTCCCCTTTCCCGCCATGAGTAGCATTTTCTCTTTGATTGAGCCTTCTCTTCCTTGCTCATGTGGTGCTTCCCATTGCCTTGCCTCTCCTGAGTTGCTTGAGCCTTCTTCTCAAGCTTGGTAGGACACCTCGAGGCAAAGTGTTCAATATCTTCACACTTGAAGCACTTGATGTGAGCATAATCTTTCTTCTTATCTTGATTCGTGCTCACTATCTTGGCATCTTGATCTAGCTTTGGATGCCTTGCATTTGCTCTTCCACCTCTTCTTGTCTTCTTCTTCTTCATCCTCAAATCACCATCTTCATGGTTGATCTTGTCTTGCACTTAGGGCTTCTCTTTTTGCTTAACTTGTGGCTTTGGTTGATGTTTCACTTGTTGCTCTATCAATTACTTGGTTGGGCACATATAGGTGAGATGACCCCATGTGCGACACTTGAAGCACTTGACATGCTTGAGCCTCTCTTCTTCCTTCTTTTACTTGAGCTTTTCTTTATTTGGGCAACCATTGACAAGATGTCCCACTTCATGGCATTTGAAGCACATGAAATGAGAGAGCTTCTCTTGTTCTTGCTTCTTCATCTCTCTTTCATATCTTCTCTTGCCCCATCTCTTGCCCTTGATCTTGCTCTTGTTCAAGCCAATGCCACTCATGTCACCATAGCTTCTTTTTTTGTTCAACATATGCTCGAAGGTGACTTGAGAGTTGTAGCACCTCTCCAACTTATTGCTCAATTTATTCACTTGTTCATTGAGCTCATTGTTCTCCTTCAAAAGGTTAGTCTCACAAGACATATAAGTAGAACAAGCATCTATAATTGAAGAACATGGCATATCTAGCAAATCATAGCAAGAGGTGGATACATGCTTCTTGCCTACATCATAAGGGTTAGCAACATTATGTGATTGATCATTTGACCCATGTGATGAGCTCTCACTAGTTTTAATTTTTTCATTGGAAAGCTTATTAGTGAGAAAAGCATGGTCTTGTATCAAGTTATCATGAGTAACACTAAGTTCCTCATGAGCCAATTTTAGCTCCTCATGTGAACAAGTAGTAACATAAAGTAGATGCTTTTATTGTTCACATGTGTTCTTTAGAAAAGAGTTTTTATTTTTCAATTTCTTGGTTTTAGCCATCTCTTTTTCTAAAGCTTTGATCATGCAACCATATCTATCTAGAAGCTCCTCATATGAATCAAGATCAATCACATTTGCATTAGATACCTTGGTGTCACCTTGTGACATGAAGCAATGTGATGTAGTGGATGAGCTTATACATACATCACTCTCATAGCCCGAGCATGATCCATCATCATCACCATCAAGTGTGCATGGAGTAGCATCATCATTGGCATCACTTGTGGCATTATCATCAATCTTGTCAAGTGATCTTGTGGTATGATCATCATCATCATCACTTGACCATAAGGTGGAGCAATCTTCCACAATCACCGGACAATCTTCTTGCATGCTTCAACGAAGTCACAAGCAACCAAGCCATCTAGGAGGTGGCAACCTCTAGGAGTAACAAGTACCACTGGCTTGCAACACGATCACCTAGTGTCACTTGATGCAATCTCACTAGAATCGCTCACTTACTTGATCAGATGAACAATACCAAGCATGAGTGAGTTAGAGGGCTCCCAAGCACCACCACATAAGCCACCAAGGCTCTAGTATGCTCAGCAATAGGCCAAGCCTGAGCTCCACCTCTATTTATAGCCCCCAAGCCAAATAGAGCCATTGGAGCTGTTGGGCTATTGTCTGCGAGGGCACCAAACACGGTGGTGTAGGCACTAGATAGGGTAGGGCGGTGCCCAATGGTCCAATTGCAACGGCCAGTTCAAACTAGCCATTGAGCTCTTGGCACCGGATAGGCAGGGGCAGTGCACCGCCCAGGGGTGGCGGCACCACCACTGCAGGGTGGCGGAGCCCTTGACAGTGCTCATGCCCTCTCTAGATGAATAGGATGGTGCATTGGACATGGGACGGTGGTGCCCATGGTGGTGACCCCCTCTGCTCAAACTCAAACTCGCCAACGTCGAGTAAAAAGTGGTGGTGCCACCGGACAACACCTGGCAATGCACCACCCTACACATGGTGGTATACACCGTCACCGGCGGTGACCACCTCTACTACTGCTGCTCAGAACTGGGGTCAGGTGGGCACCGCCCTAGGGGTGACGGTGCCACCCAGGACAGCACCCCGAGCCTGGCTTTGCCTTTTTTCTTCACCTTTTCCAACACCTTTGCAAATGTGCTAACACTCCAAGTGATACACCACCTTGTGTACACATGTGTTAGCTTTTCACAAACATTTTATCAAAGGATTAGCACTCAATTCACCATGCCACTCGATCCTAGCAACGATGCAAAGTTAGATCACTCGAGTGGCACTAGATGACCGATATGCAAACAAGTTGCCCCTCTTGATAGTACGACCATCCATCCTAAAACCAGTCATAAACTTCTCTACACACCTATGACCGGTAAAATAAAATGCTCTATAGGTTATACCTTTGCCTTGCGCATTCCATTCCATCTTCTCCAATGTTGATGCAACACATGCACCAACCATATCACAAATGATATGATCCACTTCATATCATCACGTGACCTTGTTGGTTCATCGATCTTGACCTCTCTTGCTTTTCACCATTGCCTTAGTCCATCGGCGCCAAGTCTTGCTCAAGCTTCACTGCCACGCGGTCCATCACTCTAAAGCCTCCAACTTGCCCTTCATACTTGCAACTGGTCCATCAAGCCAAGTCTTGTCTTGATCTTCTCTACCTTAGTCACATGACTCTATGTCATGTCTCATATGCAATGAGCTCCTTCATCATATATGTGAGCCTTGCAACAAATCCAAGCCATCTTTACCGTCATGGCATGAGTTGCTCACACAAGTAGGCCTGGGCGTTCAGTTTTACCGAACCAAACCGATCGGTTCTTCAGTTTTTGAGGAAGTTCGGTTCTCAGGAAACTCGGTACCGACCAAGTTCGGTTTCGGTTAGTTCTGTTCGGTTCTCAGTTCCAACTAAACTAACCAACCAATTATTGAACATGTCATAATAGAAAAATTCAGCAGCATTTTGGCTGTTTTCAAGGCATAAATGACATGGCAACATATGTAAATCAATAAGTCAACCAAATAACCACAACCAACACATCAGCACATTCACAAATCACAAGTTCACAACCCAATTACTGATCTCTTGGTACCGATTTACAAGTTCCTCCCATCGATTTTAGTTCTTCGGTTATTTTGGTTAACCGAGAGGACGAACCAATTTAACCAAACAAAGTTTGGTTCCTAAGAACTGAGAACCGAATAGGTAACCAAAATTTCGGTTCTCGGTTAGTTCGGTTTGATTTTCAGTTAGTTCGGTTTAGTTCTCGGTTCTCGATAAAATTTGCCTAGGGCTACACACAAGTATACCTATGGACTAATTACCTGTGTATCTCACATTTAAACACATATTAATCCACCTAAGGTTGTAACTCAATTACCAAAACCAAATAAGGATCTTTCAGGCATGCAGCTCAGAGCAGGCGGGCGACGCTAGCAAGGTATGCAGATGAGTAGATGAAGATGAGCCGCGTCGGGACGGGAGTCACGGGATGGACGCCCGTAACATATCATTATCGCTTCTCCAATGTTGTCTTTTCTTCCTCTATGAATAAATTAGTAGCTCGTCAACTCTAAATTCTGCAAAACTCGACATGCATGCTACATATTGTAACACCCTCGGTATTACACTGTACAACTTTTTGCTAAAATACTACATGAACATCATACTTATGTGTAAATGTGTGTAATATAGGGTATAAAGCAATATATGGAACTTGAAACGTTCTTTTGAAACACGACACGAATGTTATATTTCATGGCGCGTTGTATTACTTAGGGTTCTAAATGAATTTTTATTGAACGGAAATGCTATAGAACGAATATGTGAAACTTTAGTAAAGTTTGTAGCATGAACTTTGTAGGTGATGATGAAATACGTGCGGTTGAGAATGGGATTCGCTAGATAGCTTACTTAATAGCTTGGAAATGGAATTCGACGCGAAATTGTTTGAAACTTAGTCAATTTTTGTAAGTCGGAAAATGGTTTGACGAAGCTAAGTTCGATGATTTGTATAGGGGAATCAGGTTAAGCAGTGGCCCAGTCTTATGGTTGGGTTTAGTAGTTTGTATACCATCTTGAGCGTCAAATAGTTGGTTTAGCATTTTGATCATTGAGTTGGATGTTTGGGATGCTTTAAAAACCGTGCACGACACGTTATCGATGGCTACTGTGTTTGGCCGCGGTCACCCCTACCTCGGCTCGACGCGCTACGTTGGTTTGTTGATGCACACATGCACCACTGCCCAGGCCTACCTCTAGCCACCTTCACCCGCACCGCTGTGGTCGCGCTCTACCAAGCGTCTCACGCCCACACATGCACGTCGCGCCTGGCGGGCCCAGCCTCTCTGCGGCCGTCATCGTCGCATCCGCCTGAACTGTCCTGCCGCCTAGTGCTCGCCTACATAGGACCATGTGCGCATGGCCGTCCTTGGCTGGCCTATGGCTTGGCCAGCTCGACTGCTGTTGCACGGTGCCACTGATGCCCACCGTCGCATCGTGTTGTGGCCCGGTCGCGCTACGCTCCGGTCGCCGCTGCCCCGCGGCAACTGCTACTATTGACCTTCATGGCTACACATGCATGAGCCTGCCTCGCCTACCTCTGCCATCACGTCTAAGCTTGATGCTATGCTACGCGGAAGCCTCTCCCTGGTCGGCGTCGTCCACTGTGGCGCAAAGGACCGAGCCACCGGCGGCTTGCGTGTTAGGCAGTGCGGCCAGCTATTTAGAGCACGTTTTGCTGTTCCCCACTGCACTATAGCCCATGTGCGATTGAGCACCGAGTTGATAGCCATGTCTCGCCATGGCAGCGACAGGCCAAGCCATGCCGGCTTTCCCCTGTTCCGCTGTCGCCATGGTCACCGAGCCACGCCTTTCAATATTGCCAGGAGGAGCCACCTTGGTTCAATTAACTCAGTGCATGGCTTTGTAGGGTTGTTAGCTAGCCACCCAACCCCACCACGCTGTGATCCTTACTGTGCTATGCTCCAATTTGGAGTTTTCCTCTCGCCGGGTCGTTATGACCGTCATGGCATGCGTCGACGGCCAGCCCCCTCTCCAAAGCTGCTCGCATCCAATTAGTTACACCGCCAGCTTCACCTCCACCCACTCGCCCCCTACGCACCTTTGCCTAATCGCTACCCCCGCCTAGCCATCCCTGACGCAGTCGTGCGCCACCGCACCATTCGTGCGCATGCGACCATCTCAGCTCGAACTTCCTCCGGTCAGTCCACCACATCTGGTAGGTTCGAGGTGAGTCACCGATGCCCATTCTTGAGCTCGTTTATGTTGTCGATGCCTTGGCTCATGGGAACGTGGTCGCCTTCGTAGGTAGAAGTCCACCGTCGTGGAGGGAGCTCGGGACAGCAACTTCTTTCGCTGCTTCACCGCCCATCGCTTTAGGTCTATGACTAGGTGAGCATCGGCTCGAGATTGGGGGCGGGGAGGGGCTGGTCTAGCCAACGTAACCGCTCGGTGCCAGCGCTGCCGCATAGGTGTGCGCTCAGGTGGTCGAGGGTGTCGCCGTTGCGAAGACGGTTTATTCCGAGGGCTTATCTATGAAGTAGCTATCTGTAGAAACAGTGTCATGGGTCTTAGGGTGATTCGTCAGTCGGTCAAGGATGTTTTCACAAAACGGCCGTCGCACGTAGACCTCCCCGTCGCAGGCCGGCATCGCTTGGCTGGGCCACGCCCCCGCATGGGCCGCACCGTGCGTAGCACGCACGTTGCGCTGGACTAGGCTGAGCCGCGCGTGTTTGGGCCACGCAATAGAAATCAGTTTTTTATTTTCAGTAAAGTAGTAAATGCTTATTCAATTTAGTTTTTAGCTAAACTTTGATAATTTGTAGTAAATTCTGTAGATGTCCAAAAATAGTGAAACAAAATTTGTTAGGTTCACAAAAATGCCATCTATCTGTTAGTGTAGTTAGTTTACAGTTAGCTATGAGAATGATAGATTCATAAATTCAATTTAGAAAGCTTAGTATTATTTAGCTTAATATTTGTAGGAATTCTTGTGGTAAATTGGTGATAGCTTTAGCTACGAAATTTTTACAGTAGGCTCATTAGATCATTATGTACTTCCTATAAACTTTGTAGCCCTAGAGTAGGTTGATAAATAGAGTAGCTATTATCCTTATTTTATCATATATAGAGTAAATCGGTATTAGGAGTAAGAATACATTTAGTTGCTATGATAATGTATGCCATGGTAACAGTAGGTAACTTAGCACCTTAGTTGGTAGAGCTCGCTTAGTAGCTTGATAGATGTATTTTTCTTTTAAGAGCTGCTATTGCCATATTATTAAGTGTTGCATCATCATTTCATGCATGCAAATCATGAGTTGATAGAGTTCGTGCCCATGGACGAACATGATTACGAAGAGGTCATTGAGGAGTACGAGGAGGAGATCCTCATGCAGGAGGGAGCCCCAGAGCCTTTTGGTGCTGACTTTGCTGACCCACCGTCTGCCCAAGGCAAGCCCCGATGCATAACCCCTATTTTTAATGATCACTGAATATATATATGATGTGTATTTATGTTACAGGTATTTTATAAAAACTACATGCATAAATATATCTACCTATGAGTTCTACTAGTACAGGTCGAGTAGCTACTATGCTCAGGATTTCGATAGCGCGAGTAACCTGTCGTTACTCGCAATAGGTGATAATTATGATCACTCATGATAAATGGTGGAAAGAAAAAGTGGTGACTAGACACGGATATGGTTTGGGTATTGGTGGGTGTAAGAGGTTGTGTCCTATGGCCAACAGGGCATAGCTTAGTTACACTTTTCCCTGTCTGTATCGGTTAAGGACCGGTCGTTGCATAAGGCTCTAGGCAAGTCACAGATTTATTATCCCGAGCATATACTTGGGTATGGGCACATGGAAGACTCGTTGCTCTCTTGTCATGGATCCGGCTCTTTCCGGACCGACTGATTAGAGGCGGGGATGGTGGAGATCCTTACACCGCACTAAGTCCGGGACTCAAGAGTGGGGGCTTGGAGTCCAAGTTTGGACGGGGACCTAGACACCTAGGACAGGAGGGTGATGGGTTAGTCCTGCTTATGCCTAGGGTACTAGCAGGACATGTGTTTTCGGTGTACCAAGCTAGGGGCATTGATTCGCGAATCATTGGACGATCTGGTACGGCTTGTCTATGGTTTAGCATCGTAGTAAGAACTGAAAGATGGAAGGTGATGAAATGGGCTGATTGCTCAACTCTTGCTTGAAAATAGAACATGTGCTCACATAGAATGGCTAGACAATAAATTAATACGGCTATTAATAATAACATAAATAAGGACTCACTATTAGTATTGCTTTATGCAAAAAAGAAACCAGCAAACCATAAAGCTCATCATATTCCTTGGAGTCGGGAAATTATTCTCACTACTCAGATAAGTCTTGCGAGTACATTGTGTACTCAGAGTTTATTTACCCATGTTGCAGGTAACACATGAGTACCTTTGTGTGGAGGATTCATCTGGTGGGCACAGACAGATCCTTGTTCTTTATCGTTAGATGTTTATTTTCAATTCCACTGTTTAATATTTCACGCTCTGACATTTGGCATTGTAATAAAGAATTTCTAAGAACTCTAGATGTATGAAATGTATTAAGCATTGTAACTCGTTCTCATTATTGGATCCTTTGAGAAAAATGTGGATCTTTCGGGTTCTCCCTTGGGGTGTGCCCGACGGATACCGTCCGCTGTAGCATGCTTTTGAGGTGCTTAGTGTCTGGTGGAAGATGAGTGCCTTCGTAAATGTGTTATTTCGAACGGTTCTGCCACACATATACTGTAAACATTCCATGTAGTGACTTGCACAAGGCCAAGTGCTATATATTTTAAAATATCCCATTTTAATGTAGGCTATATGGTATTGGTACGACGAGGTGGCTTAGATACAAAATTTAAAAATGAATTGCACTTTTCAAGCCACTAAATAAATTAGAAAAAAGCACATGAATTTGAGAAAAAAACGACATACATGAAGAATAAGAAACATTCCATTTTGCTAACATACACAATGCCAACTTATATATCTTCTTAAAAAAATTTCAACTCCCCAAAGTGCGCCCTAATCTCACTTTAACTTCGTCGTATGTGGTAACAAACTTGTGTGACACCACTTCTTCTAAGGACCATATACTCATATTGATGTAAATCGACTCTCTAATCAACATGCAAAATCGACTCTGTACATCAATATGCAAGATCGACTTTCTACTGTCTCTCTACTATGATGTAAAGAGTTAGTAGAGAGTTGATCTTACTGTAACACCCAAAAATTAAAATAAGTAAATTTGATTTAATTATGTTATTATGTGTGCATTCAAATATAGGAAATTAATAATTTTTGGGAAATTAAAATCAAATATAAGGTTAGTAACCTTTTGATGCATACATGCTGCTGCACCTTTATTTTTGTAATGATTGGTTTTGATCAAATTTGAATTTGGATACAAAATCAATTTAAAAATGGTTTGCTAAAACTCTAGAAAATAAAAAGAAAAAGGAAATTCATTCTCTCCCCTCCCCTTCTTCAATTTTGGCCTGCTGGCCCATTTCTCCTGCCGGCCCATGCGCCTCCCTCCTTTCCCCTCCTCCTGTTTTCCTTCTTGGGCCGGCCCAGCCAAGGCCGCGCTGCCTTCCTCAACTGCCGCCCGCGCCTCAGTCGTTGACCGCCCAGGCCCATGTGTCGGCGCCTTCCCCCACCTCCCACAACCGCAGTGCCGGTCAAGGCCGCAACCGCCGCTCCGGGCCCACGTCTCGTATCGTCGTAGGAGCGTCTCCCCGCACCCAACCTCTATAAAACGGAGCCGAGACTCTCCGCCGCCCTTCCTGCTGTCGCCCTCGCTCCGTTTTCGCATTTGCCGAGCGCACTGAAGCCACAACCATCGCACGGAGAAGCGCCGAGGTCCGCCGTCCGCCCCTCCGCGCGGTCCACCGTCCCCGAGCCGTCTCCGTCCTCGCTTTCCCCCGCGGTGAGAACCCCCTTGCTCCTCTCTTTCTTCCCGTGCCGTTACTTTCGATTTTCATGGCTTCTAGAGCCCTAGCCGCATGCGCCTGAGAGCTCCGCATCGCCGGCCATGGCGACCACCGCCTCGTTCATGACCTCTATCCGCAATCTCGGCCTAGGCGGGTTCCCCTCCACCCTTCTCTCTTCCCCGGTGCCCTCGGTTCTTCGAACCATGGCCCGTAGACCCCAACCCGCGCGCGCCGGTGACCTTCTTGCCGCCGGCCATGGTGCCCCGCCGCCAAAAGCACTGTTCCTGGCCGCCGGCCTCCTTTCTCTCTCCCCATCTCTTTTCTCTGCCGTCCATCGCATGATCAACGGTCCAGAGAGGCCGATACCCCTTCGTCGTGGCAAAATTGCTAAAGAGCCCCTTGGTTTTCAGCAAATTATGCCCGCCATCCCTCAGTTGATTAAATATGAATATCCTTTTTATTTATTTTAAATCCAAAAATAGTTCATACTAATTACAGAAATGCCACTGGATTTGTTTTGCTCATAAAAACTTTGTTTTAGCTATGAATCGACCTGTTCAAATTGCGTTAGTTTCATAATTTTATAATATATGTGTTAGTACCACTGTTAATCATGTTTGCAACTTTTAAATTTCATGGTTAGGTTTACTTAATTAATTTGCTATAGGAAATCGTGTTTAAATCATAACTTTTGCGTTTTAGCTATGATTTTCGTGAACTTCGCGTTGACGTGATCGTAGCGAGACATAGATTATTTTCATAAACATTTTATCTTGTTTTCTATACTGCTGGTGTACTGTTCTAACTATAGGATTATTTGCTTTGCATGAATGCCTTTGGAATGTTGTATGTTGCCGTGTTGGTCGTGTTCAGACGATGAGGAGAACGTTGGTGACCAAGAGTTCTTTGACAACCAGCAGGACCAGTAGGAGTTTGTTAACCAAGGCAAGTATAGCATGGGATTTACCTTGATGCCTATTCACATTTATTAATTACTCATTGGCATGTGTCTAATTTTGATACCCGTAAGGACATCCTAGTGTTTGATTATCCTATTCCTTGTTCTCCTATGGGTTATATGCATATGGGTAGTTTGCTAGCGCTCAAAGTAACTATACATGATCTACATAATGAAATAATGGTTCTATGGAATGAAAAGGTAAAATTGACTTTTAAACAACTGAATTAAAGGGCGTAGGAGCAAATGACTTTCGATCATGATGCTCTCGGCCCTCCATAAGGACTTATCTGTCAGCAAAAGCTGGGACTGACAGTGTAACCGTGAGGGTCACATGGCTCTGACTTTAACTCAGTAATAGAACCTTTTCTAGCTTGTTAGAGGTTACTTTTATGGTGCAAAAGGGGCTTGCCACGTTGGGTATAGGACTGCCCCTGTTTTTATGTGTATAGCCGCGAAGGATTTGTGCCATAGGAAAGGGGGGTTCCTACATCTGTCTGCCGAGGAAACCTAGCGGCCCTAACTTGTTAGAGAAACCTATGATATGGCTTCATAGTGTACCCCGCCCACTCACCTTGGCAGTGATATGGGAATAATTAACCCGGGCATAAGGGAAACACGACTCACGGTGAATGTGCACAACCTCTGCAGAGGGTTACAAACTGTTACAACAGCCGTGCTCATGGTCATGAGCGGCCCGGAAAACTCACAGAATAAATGGTTAATTATTATTGTTCATTTATGATGTTCTATGATGATAATATGATACAAATGATTCTGATCTCTGATCATGTGGGATTAATTGGGGCTTAAGCATAACTTGATAATAGTTGATGATAAAATCTTGACCTACTAAAAGTGCTAACTGCAGTAATCCAGTGTCATTCTTTTTGAGCTTTCATAACCCCATGTTAACTTGTTAAGTACGGGAAGTACTTACGCTTGTTTAATTTCTATATTTGGATAAAAATCCCGGATAGGTAACAGATGACAACGTGTATGAGGAGTTTCCTGAGGATTATTAGACTTGTGGTCAACCAGTTGACCGTCCCTGTGTTGGAGCTTCCTCGAGAGAGTTATCTTTTTATTTTCCGCTGTGTTGTGTAAGACCATGTGATGTTATTAATCGTGTAAGACACCGTGATGATACTTTTGTAATTTGTCAACTTGTGTGTGTGACTGATCCCTGGGCACACATGAGTTTAGTGCATTCAATTTTATCCTTAAAATTGGGTGTGACACTTACATATTGATGTAGAGTGTTGATCTTGCATAGTAGCATGCATCGACTCTCTACATCAATATGGGTATATATGGTCTATAGAAGAAGTAATATCATACAAATTTATTACCATGTAAGAAGTTAAAATTAGGTTAGAGTGTCGATTTCTTAATGGTTACTTTTGGTAAGTTAAACTTTCCATATAAAGTATATAAATTGGCATTGTGTATGTTAGCAAAGTGGAATGTATGTGTCTTATTCTTAGTGTCTTTTAGTTTTCCCTAACAATTTTCTAATTTATTTATTGGCTTGAAAAGTGCAATCTATTTCCAAAATTTTGAGAGCTATGCCACCTCGTCAGAAATACCATATAGCCTATTTTGAAATTAGAATTTTCAACAATTACAGTGGGCCTCACGAATGCTGTTAGGCTGTATTTTTCTTTTTAGTTGGGCCAACAAATCAAAGCCCACGCAACCATACCTCCTCAACATCACTCTGGCTCCTGTTTATCTTCTCCAACTCTTCAACAGAAACAGCCAACACACAAAAACAGCAACTAAGGTCAGTGAAACCCCACGGAGGAAGGGGGGCTGGAGCCCAGTTTCACCTCCACTGGGCTCCGCCCCTTCTGAGCCTTGTACAAGTCACTAATATATATATATATATCACATATGTTGAGTTTCGTGGAAATTTAGAGTTATTTATTTACATGAGAAGACAACATCGGAGAAGAGCGGTTTCTGAGCTTCACTATACTCGTTGTTGGAGCTTTATATATATTTATACTTGAAGAGTGTTGTTACTTGTTAGCTAGGAAGCAGTATAGTTTGGGGCTGGGAGAAGCACACACAAGGGACGAAGTTAGAAAAAAATTTATGAGAAGCTGAACACAATAATAGAGATTTTTTTATCTTCTCTTAATCTTAGCCCTTCCTACCTAATACATATATGCATAAAATTTTAAGAGAGAACTTAGAAGGACTCCACGCGCCCAGGATCGGTAGGGGGACTAGAGCTCCCCTAGCCCCACCGCTGACTCCGTCGCTGCACACAAAGATGAGATGATAACAGCTGGTTGGACCTGGGAATCAAATAACCCAAATTATTGGAAGTCCGGGGGTCTACAACGTACGTGGACCTGTGCTGGAGACCATACGTGCTCAGGAGAGAGAGGGGCCGCATGTCAGCAAAATATGTGTGGAGGTGAAGATGCATGCATGGGTGGGCACGCTATCCACGGGCAGAGGATGCGTATATGTTGAGTTTCGTGGAATTTAGAGTTATTTATTTACATGAGAAGACAACATCGGAGAAGAACGGTTTCACGAAGTGAGCTTCACTATACTCGTTGTTGGAGCTTTATATATATTTATACTTGAAGAGTGTTGTTAGCTAGGAAGCAGTATAGTTTGGCAGCCTGTTCGTTTCGTCGTAAACGATCGTAGATTATTTACTGCTGGCTATACTACGGGAGAGACAAAATTTCCCGAGTGTCTCTGGCTTCCCCGAGTGCCAAAAATCGGGCACTCGGGGAAGAATTGCACTCGGGGAAGAGAGGCTTTCCCGAGTGCTGCAGAGATCCTGGCACTCGGTAAAGAGCAGCACTCGGGAAAGGCCCTCTTCCCCGAGTGCAACACTCGGGGGAGATCGGCACTCGGCAAAAAAACATACTACTTGACAGTTCAACCCGCCAACGCCGTTAAAACTTTAAAAAAAATACTTCCCCGAGTGCCTTCCCTGGCACTCGGGGAAGAGGCCCTTTCCCGAGTGCCAGAACAGGGCACTCGGGGAAGAGGCTGCATTCCCCGAGTGCCCTGTTCTGGCAATCGGGAAAGGGCCTCTTCCCCGAGTGCCAGGGAAGGCACTCGGGGAAGAAATTTTTTTGTTTTTGTTTTTTTTTGCCTCATTTTTTTTGTGAGGCCTTCCCACATTATTTAAAACTCCATGTTCAAATTTGGGATAATTTTGACTTTTTTTTGTTATATTTCGTTAGTTTTTTTCGTTTCGTTGAATTTTTTTGCATACTTCGAATTTGAACTGCAGGTGCATGAAATAATGGAATTTGGTGATTCAAAAAATTATATTAATGATATTTGGTGTATGTTGAGGCCTTATCCAGGAACTCGCATGAAATGTCGAGCATCTTGTTGACGTAACATGACGAACAACTTGCGAGAAAAGTGTTTTTAAATTATATAAAATCCGAACGAAGTCCGAAAATCACGAAACTTGTTTGGGCGTCGTGGTATCGCATGTAGAGGCTATGATAAAAAATCGAGAAGGTTTCGAGTAAGTTGCGACGTCGGATGTCTAAAACTCAGATATCTCCGCATATGATCACTTGTAGAGGCATGCGGAGATGTCTGGGTTTTAGGCATCCGACGTCGCAACTTCCTCGAAACCTTCTTGATTTTTTATCATAGCCTCTACATGCGATACCATGACGCCCAAACAAGTTTCGTGATTTTCGGACTTCGTTCGGATTTTATATAATTTAAAAACACTTTTCCCGCAAGTTGTTCGTCATGTTACGTCAACAAGATGCTCGACATTTCATGCGAGTTCCTGGATAAGGCCTCAACATACACCAAATATCATTAATATAATTTTTTGAATCACCAAATTCCATTATTTCATGCACCTGCAGTTCAAATTCGAAGTATGCAAAAAAATTCAACGAAACAAAAAAAACTAACGAAATATAACAAAAAAATTCAAAATTGTCCCAAATTTGAACATGGAGTTTTAAATAATGTGGGAAGGCCTCACAAAAAAAATGAGGCAAAAAAACAAAAAAAAACAAAAATACTTCCCCGAGTGCCTTCCCTGGCACTCGGGGAAGAGGCCCTTTCCCGAGTGCCAGAACAGGGCACTCGGGGAAGACTAAAAAAAAAAGCCCATCAGGCCTTATCTAAACCTAACCGGCCACCCACCCGCCTCCACCCCGCACGCCACACGCCAGCAATCACCCGCCCGCACGCGCCGCCTCTGCTCCCGCTCCCGCTCCAGACGCCGCCCGCACGCGCCGCCTCTGCTCGCGCTCCCGCTCGCCCGTCTCCACACCCCTGCCCCCCCGGCGGCCAGGCCCGCCCCCTCCGGCGGCCAGGCCCCAGACGCCGCCCCGCCCGGCCCCTCCGACGCCGCCCGCCCTGCCCCTCACGGCAGCCAGGCCCCGGACGCCGCCCGCCCGGCACCCTTCGACGCCGCCCGCCCTGCCCCTCCGGCGGGCCAGGCCCCGGACGCCGCCCCGCCCAGCCCCTCCGACGGCCAGGGCCCCCCGGCGCCGCCCGCCCGCCAACACCCGGCCAGGATCTGCCGACGCCCGCCCGCCCCAGGAGCTGCCAGGCCCCAGACGGCTCACCCCAAATCTGACGTGCGACTCCAGCCAGGTTCTCATCTTCCTCACCCCTGCTGACGATCTTCTCCAGTTCGTTGCAAAATTCCAGGCACTTTATAGGATTTGTAGGGTGGATGCTGTTCTTTGCCTTCTCTGTCAGTGCAAAGCATTTGTAGGATGGATGCTATAAGTCATCTAGGAGTACTGCGTGCTAGCCAGCCAGCCATTGTCATTTAGCATGAATGCAGTGATGAGTTACACGTTGGATTCATTAAGATATGATGCTTATGGTGGCATAGTTAATGTACTGTCGCTGTTCTTTAGTACAATGTTGAAAAAATGTAATAATGAGGTGTTTCATTTGAGGCGTGGATGCTCATGGTGTTTACTGGTTTCACTAGTGAAATGGTTAAGACAGTGATAGATCATGATAGATCGTACCCTCTCTCTATACAGTGAAATGGTTTCACTAGTGAAATAGTAGAGAGAGCGAGAGAGAGGGTACCCTCCCTATATATAGTAGACAATGATAGATCAATTTACCTTAACTGTTTTTTCTATATTTTACCAAATGTAGAAGTATATATATGTGTAGAGAGAGGGTACTTTGGATTTTTTTCCATAATATGGCAGGTTCAGGGATTACTTGGGTTATTCTAAACAAAGGCATAGGTTAGATTTATATGTTACTTTTGTTTATTGTCATAGTTACTACTGTTGTTATAGATCAAGCAATTGTTCCATTTACAGCCCTCTTGTTTCTTGCAGTAGCCCCTGTGATCCACCTGGACTAAACGATGCATCTGGTTGTTTGGCCCGTTGGGCATTGCAAGTTCATCAGGTACTGATTCCTATCTTTATCTGTATGCATCACTTCATGCATTTTTTTGATCCACCTGACATGGTAATGGAATTTGAACTTTATTTTGGGCTGCTTCCTACGTCTCACAAGTAGTCTCACATGAATGAGTAAAATGTTCCTTGAAAGCTGGCCAAGTTGTGCAGGCCTATGCAGCATTTATATTTTCTTAAAATAAGGATGGTCATCTAATAATAATAAACATGTGATTGGAACTTGTGATCTTTTGGATGGCAAGCATGACTGTATTCTCTGCATAGCTGCTCTAGAAATAAGTTGCTGTAAAATACATACAGTAGAGATGCACTATGAAAATTTCTTTTCTTCATGTGAAACTCTATTTAAAATTTCTATCCATGGAAAACAATAACTAATTAAGTACATCATATTTTTATCTTAAAAAAGATTTTGTGAAACACTATATTGCAAATTTCAATTTCTGAATATGTGTTGCTTACTCATCTCATGCAGTGGATCTGCTTGAGCTCGCTGCTCACTGACGTCGGACCTACTCAAACTCACCGCCCAGCTGCCCCCACACCGGACCTGCGAGCTCGAGCTCGCTTTCAGGTATGTCTTCTTCCTGCAACCAACTGAATCAGCACAGGGTGCGTGCTCGTAACTATGCTAACTTTAATTTCTTAACTCTGTAGTTAATCAGCCCGAGACGGCGTCTTCTTCTCCGCGTCCCGTCCCGTTGTCGGCGTCTTCTTCTCCGCGTGCACGTCCCGCCAACGCCCAAGGTATACGAACCGTCCCGTTCTGGTTGTCGGCCATCGCGCCGTTTATGTGTTGACGGCCTTCGTGCCGGAATTGTGGATGTGTGGGCCATCGTGCCCCAAATGTGGACGTCGGCCATCGTGCCGACGGTTTTTCTTGCAGGTTATCGAAACCTCCCCGTCCAGGGGAGGTTCTGCCGAAATTTTGTACTTATAGTGCTGTTTTTCTTCTTTTGCAGAGCAGGACCTGTCGCAGGGGAATCGGAGCACCTAGGCGACCCGATCGTCTTCGTCAGCGCTGCGGTCCTGCCTGCACAGCGCCGACTCGCCACTACACCGACTCGCCACTGCGTCGCTAGCCTTTCTCCACCGCCACCCTAGGTATAATTAAGCTCTTTTCCTTACCGTTGTCGTACGTAGATCGGTGTAGCCCAGTTAGGCGTCTCCCGTCCGAAACAGATACGGTTGGAGGTATGCGGATCTCCGTATATCTATGACCGTATCTATTTTGGATTGTCCAGGTGTAATTGGACAGCCCGCGGATCGTAGATGGGTTAGTTTCCATGTTCTGCTCGGATCCGAGACGGAGTTTCGGCACCACCTCCCTGTTGTTCTCCGGATACACACTCTCCCTTCCAGGACGTGTATTGGGAGAACAGCGGGTAGGTGCTACCGAAATTCTGTCTAGGATCGGAGTAGAGCATGGAAACTAACCTCATCTACGCATCCGCAGGTGGGATTAGGACCTATCCTCACCTATTAGACAGTAGGCACGTCGTGCAGATGCGACTGATGGTTACTTTACTCCGTTATGTGTATATGCTAGAGGATGGATAACCGTGAGTGGATGTACACGGGACGCCCAAGTCAGTCTCAAATCACCCATGAATGGATGGATAAGACCAAGAAATTCTTGGACCATGCATTTAAGGCAGCTAAGGGAGCGAGAGACACATTCTGTCCCTGCAGCGAATGTGAAAACAAGAAAAGAAGAACAAGGGAAGTCATGATGAAGCATCTTTGCAAGTATGGATTTATGCCAAACTATACCCGGTGGGTGCACCATGGTGAACCCTACTGTCCTAGAGAGGAGGTCATGAGACGAGGCTTGGAGGCATTTGATGGTGATGGCGGGGTAGCAGGATGGTTAGGTGACTATGCGGATGCGATGTTCGCTGAAGGACGTACGGAGGACGAGCAGGAGGATGGGGAGGAGGAGCCAGAGCCAAGCGCTAAGGCGTTCTTGGACATGTTGGAATCGGCACAGAAGTTCCTACATGAGAAGACAACGATTTCTCAACTGGATGCCATTGGGCGCCTATTGGGGTTGAAGTCACAGCACAACATGACTCGAAAATGCTTCGATGATATGGTGGCAATTATTGGGGATCTGCTTCCGGCGGGTCATCAGCTGCCTCCAAACTTGTACGAGTCAACGAAACTCCTTCGGGCACTGAAGATGCCGTATGACCAGATACATTGTTGTCCGAAGGGGTGCGTCCTATTTAGGAAAGAACACAAGGATGCAAAGTACTGTCCAAAGTGTAAATCCTCTAGATATGTGGAGGTAGACAAAGGTGATGGCAAGAAGGAGCAGAATGAGAGGATCCCCATGAAAGTCCTACGACACCTTCCAATCATACCGAGGCTCCAACAGCTATTCATGAAAGAGGAGTCCGCGAAATAGATGAGATGGCACAAGAATGGTGTTCGATACAATAAAGACAAGATGATACATCCAGCAGATGGTGAAGCATGGAAAAGCTTTAATGTCAAGCATCGTGGCAAAGATGAAGAGGCCCGTAATGTATGTGTTGCGCTGGCAATGGATGGGTTCAATCCTTATGGAATGATGTCGGCCCCATACACTTGTTGGCCCGTGTTCGCTATCCCCCTCAATCTCCCCCCCCCGGGGCCCTACTTCAAAGGCAAAACATATTCTTGACGTTGATAATTCCTGGACACCCGGGAGACAAAATGGGTGTGTACATGGAGCCAGTTTATGATGAATTGATTGAGGCTTGGAATGAAGGCGTATTGACTTACGACCGAGCTACAAGGAGGAACTTCAAAATGTATGTTTGGTACCAGTACTCCATGCATGACTTCCTGGCGTATGGGATATTCGCCGGCTGGTGTGTCCACGGGAAGTATCCATGCCCGGTATGCAAGGCAGCTCTACAGTTCATTTGGTTGAAGAAGGGTGGCAAGTTCTCATCGTTCGACAAGCATCGATAGTTCCTCCCTCTTAACCATGCATTCAGAAGAGACACCAAGAACTTCACGAAAGGTGCCACGGTGATGACTAGTGCACCTCAGAAGATGACTAGTGCCCAGGTTCATGCTTAGATAGATGCTCTCGTGGTCCCAGCACAGGAAGATAATCCAAAGAAGGGTAAAAGAAAGAAAGGTAATCTAAAGAAAGATAAGCCAAAGAAAGATCGCTTTGTGGGCTATGGTGTGGAACATATGTGGACTCATAAGCCGGGATTGGAGAGGCTTCCCTATTTTGATACCTTCTCCTTCCACATAACATAGATGTAATGCACACTGAGAAGAATGTCGCCGAAGCACTTTGGGCAACACTCATGGACATTCCTGACAAGACAAAGGACAACCCTAAGGCCAGAGTAGACATGGCAACACTATGCGACAGACCTAAGCTACAGATGCTACCTCCAAGAGACAACAAACCATGGAAAAGGCCTAAGGCTGATTACGTCTTGGAAAAGAAGCACAGGACGGAAGTGAAAGAATGGATGCAGACGTTAAGTTTCCCTGATGGGTTTGCAGCGAATCTGAGGAGGGGAGCGAACCCAGAAACTGGCAAAGTCTTAGGGATGAAGAGTCATGACTTTCACATATGGATTGAGCGGCTTCTTCCGTCGATGGTTCGAGGCTACGTCCCTGAGCATGTCTGGAAGGTGCTGGTAGAGTTGAGCTTTTTCTTCCGCCAGCTTTGTGCCAAGGAGATATCTCTGAGAGTGGTTGAGGAGTTGGAAAAAACGGCACCCGAGTTGCTCTGTAAGTTGGAGAAGATTTTTCCACCTGCCTTTTTCTTATCGATGCAGCATTTGATTTTGCACCTCCCGAATAAGGTACGAATGGGGGGGTCCGTGCAGAACCGTTGGTGCTATCCAATAGAGAGATGTCTAAAGACTGTTCGCCAGAAATGTGGAAACAAAGGCAGGGTTGAGGCTTCCATAGCAGAGGCATTCATTCGTGAGGAGGTGTCAAACTTCACAACATCATACTATAGTGAGAACCTTCCAAGCGTGCATAATCCACCCCCTCGTTACAACGAGGACGAAAATGAATCGACCCTCAGCCTATTCAAAGGGCAACGCGGGAGATCAAGTGGAGCGTCCAAAAAGATATTGACCAATGAAGAGTGGCGCAAGATCATGCTCTACGTGTTGATGAACCTTGAGGAAGTCGACAAGTATCAGGGGTAAGTTCTCAATGAACTTGTTACATACTCCATAAATTTTCTGCATCCAACAACCTTGTTGCTTGTCGGTGCAGGGAATTTTTTAATCAATACTGGCATCATCCAAGTCCACCTTCTGACCATGAACGAGATACCCTTCTTCAACATGGTTCTCCTGATTTCAAGGTTGATTTCATTACATGGTTCCAAAGAAAGGTACCTTCTGACAAACTTAGCTCGTTCCAAGTTTGGCGTTCCTAGTTTTGCCTAATTTCATTTCTCTTCTGCTTGATCTTGTAGTGCCAAAGTGATTTGTCTATAAGTGCTGAATTACGACAAGTGGCCAAAGGCTTTTACTGTAAGGTATCGTCATTTAACGCTTATGACATGAATGGATATCGCTTTCACACAACAGACTACAAGAAGAATCGGGCCAATGCAAGGACCACGAATACCGGAGTATTTATGCTCGGAGTAGTTACGCCCGACGCTGATCAGGAGGACTATTATGGCACAGTTGAAGAAATATACGAGCTCGAATACCATGGTGAAAATGCACCTAAGCTTGTCGTATTCAAATGCCAGTGGTTTAAACCTGCAGTACAGAGAAAGTCCCCTAAACTTGGAATAGTCGAAACTAGACAGGATTCCTTCTATGAAGGAGATGATGTCTATATTGTGGCTCAACAAGCCAGGCAAGTTTATTATTGTCCATATGCGTGCAAAACCGACCCACGTCTTCAGAGTTGGTATATTGTGCACAAGGTATCACCACATGGTAAATTACCTCGCCCAAACGATGATGATTACAACTTGAACCCACCCACGCATGACGGAGAGTTCTATCAACAAGACGAGGGACTACTAGGGATGCTTGAGATAGACTTAACCGGGGAGATTGAAATGGAAGTAGATGAGGAATGGGTTGTTGACGAGCAAGCTGCAGATGAGGTGCATGATCCGAGAGACTTGAAAATGCTTGACGGACTACAACTAGACAGCGATGAGGATGAGGCTGTTGACGATTTGGAGGCTCTTGATAGTGATGACGATACCTATCGTCCAGATAATCCCGATCATGAAGAATATTAGAAATACATGTAATACTATGTTATTTTGTAATTACATTTTCTTTATTTTGCATCCCTTGCTAAGTACTTCTCATTTATCATGACTAATAATGGTTTATTCTTTTTAATTGTAGGTGATGGGACCCACTAGGAGGAGCTGTCCCTCGACTTACTCGAGACCGAGGGACACGTCAGCGGCTGAGGAGACGGAGACGGAGCCGTCAGAGAGGCAGAGGCGTCCGAGGGGCAGGCCCAGGCGGGGGGCCCCGTCGCCGACTAACCACGACCTCGGCAACTCGCGCTTTGCTAGGGCTGACGACGTACCTCTGCCCACGGTGGGCGAGGATGCCATTCCGCAGATGTACGACGACGCCGTTCCGCACGCGTCCGAGGAGGGGGTTCCGCACACGTCCGAGGAAGGGGCAGGGGGTTTGACTTCCTCTGCAGCCTCGAAACCCTATAAGCGAGGTCCCAGCCAGCTCCCGAAGCGATCGATTCTTGTTGACCGCCGCCCACTGATTGCACCCGAGGGGGATAGGTAAGTAACTTCATATGTTCTTCATTTGATATGTTGAAAAATCATAATAAGAGCTAATAATAACTATTGTTAACCACTTGTGCAGGAACTGGATGCTTGTGGAGGAGGGGGTCCCGGCTCGCAATGTCAATGGGATCTTGGGACTTCTGTGCAGGGAACACTTCCCTGGCCTGGTGTGGACGTCGGAGGGTGAGGACCCAGAGATACCCTCATTCGACCACTACGCCCTCTTCCCCGTCGATGGGCACCTAAACTTGGCGGATCAGGTGCTTACGGAGTTGTGGGTAAGCCTTTCTCACTCTACGACCCTCAATTCATTGCATTCATTGGACATTCTTGAAATAAATAATGGATACCTCGTGTCTTTATGCAGGACTTCTTCAGATGCCAGCCGGGACAGGAGTTAAGGGCGCGTGAGGTGGCTACCGCTTCCTGTAGAAGGCGTGTCTCGGACTTGTATCACGAGTCCCGCCTCCAGGCGCACATTGACTACAACGCCACCTACCGTAATAGAAGAATGAACAGAACTCAGGCAAGAAGAGAGATAGAGATTCTGACAAGGGAGCAGTACCTACAGGTAAATAGAAAACATCTCCTATTGATCTCTTTTTAGATTAACTATGCCTAATTTGATCTTCTGATGGCTTGTAGGTGATTCCGAGCTGGTGCGCCACCTTTCCCGATTGCTGGGCTGCTATAGTGGACAAATGGTTGGACGCGGACTGGCAGAAGGCGCACCAAGAGAAAAGCGAGCACCGTATGCTGATGCCAGGTGTACCTCACCATCAGGGCAGCGCCAGCCTTAGCAAATACAAAAAGACATATGTAAGTCTCCACCACTTGTCTAATCTAGCCGTGCTCAATTTTGCATGATTCCTAACCACATGTTGTCTTTCTCGCAGGAGACGGCGCACGGTGGCCAGCCAATTGGCCAACTCACGGCGTATGCTCTGGCCCACATGGGCCCGGCAAAGTCCAACATCGAGTACAACCCGGATGCGGGCCCAGAGGCGTACACCAACTCCAGCGTCCACACCCGCCTCAGTTCGTACACGGAGGCGTCAAGGTTAGTCCATGGGTCGGACTACGATCCGAGGACCGAGGAGCGCCTTGATCCTGAGCTAGTGATGAGGATTGGGCAAGGCAAGAAGCATGGGCGGTTCTACATGGGCGACGGCATCCTCGAGACGGGCTGTACTCCTCCTCTCAACCGTCTACGAGCAGCGAGCACGAGCTCTAGCGTGCCCATAAGCCAACGGCCGACAGCGGTGGCTTCAATCCAGGTAAGTATTCCAGTTTCATTCATCGTTCTTTCACTTTTACGTTCCTTAGCTCTGCATTATTGAAACATTGGGGTCAAATATTGCAGGCCGAGCTGCAGCAACTTCGGGATCAGCAAAAGAGTTTGCTGGCTGAGCGGGAGGCTGAGCGGGCCAAGCGGGAGTCCGAGCGTCAGAGGGTACAAGCTTTGGAGGCCTAGCAAGATGGTTTGCTCAAGTTCATGCAACAACTTGGGCAGCAACATGGTTGGGAGATCCCAGCAGAGCTGCTTGCACCACCACCACCATATCGTCGAGAGTCTACTCCGGTGAGTATGAGTACGCATGTTTTACTTTCTTTGCTCATGCTTAGTGTCAAACCTAGTGATGGCCTTCGTGCCGGATTTGTTGATGTGTCGGCATTCATGCCGGATTTGTTGATGTGTTGGCCTTCGTGCCGGAAATGTGGTTGTCGGCCTTCGTGCCGACGTTTTTCTTGCAGGTTTTGGAAACCTCCCCGTGCAGGGGAGGTGTTGCCGAAATTTTCAACTTTTCTTTACACTCTTTACATTTTTATCTTGTCACTCACGTGCAATCTCCTCTCTTTTTTGCAGCATCAATCGGGGGCGGCGTCGAACCATGTCGAAGGGTCGCCGGCATCGAACGTCGGGCCATCCCCACCTGGACCGTCGCTGGGATCGCACGCTGGGGCGTCCCACCCCTCACAGTCGCCGTGAGCCGCCTTCGGAGACATGAAGGAAGGCCGATCATATTGCACAGCTAGGGAAGGAGGTAATCAGAACACTTTTCCCCTAGTGCTAATTAAATTCCATCCTCAAATATTGTAGTATTCCATAGTAGTTCCTGTAGTGATCACTGAATCAAGTAATATGATTTCTTTCACTAAATTTAGACTGAATCAAGTAATATATAGCGCCCCGTCGGCGTCGGTGTCGCCCTGCCGCTCCCGCCTAGCAGACTGATGGCTCATGAGCGTCACCATTCGCTCCTGCAGGTGACTAGTACGTTGTACTGTATAGTAGCTTGCTGGCTGGGGCTATGTGTGGGATCGAGGGTACATTTGTGTCCGAATATATAGCGCCCAAGCGCCGGCCGCTGGAAGCCCTCCCCGTCCCTTTCCGATGGAGGAGAAACTTGGCGGAGGCGGAGGAGGCGGGAAAAAAAAACATCACAAGGAGGCACACGTGGACGGGACGAGTGTGCGTCTCCACTCGTGAGCGAGGAAGCTTCATAAGTCACCGTCATCGGATTAATTACTAATCCGATCGTGAGAACACACAAGTACCTATTTCGATCTAGCTCGAACCTTGAGAACACACAAGTACGCAACTGCTGCGCCCCTGCATGTGTCGCGGTTCACACTGATTTTTCCAATCGTGCGAGGATTTTGTAGACGACGACTTTGACGCTGCATCACTTTGACGCTGCATCACTGCATTACTTCCAAACTGAAAAATCTCGACGCCGCCGGCTGGGGTCGACGAGACTCGACGGGGGAGCACAGGCAAAAAGCGGAGACAACAACGGTGAACGATGGCAACGGGCAACCTCCCTGAATTGTTTTCAACTGTGAAGACAGTAATATAGAAAAACAAATACGGCACTGGACGAGATGCCGCGTCATGTGCATCTATCTAATTATCTGTCTGTCTGTATCCTTGTTTGCATACAGCCTGGTTGGGATCGTCTCAGCAGCCGTGGCTTGTATGTATGTAAGGTTCCCCTCTTTGTATACAACTTAATTAATTGGGATCTCAGCCAATGTGCGCGACCGGGGAGCACATTTCTGGCTGCTTTGTGGCGTGGAACGTACGTGCACCTAGCTTATCGCCGATTCTCAGTTCCCCAGATATCATCGATTGGGTCAGCATGTAATACGACGTGGTCTTGCCATGGTCGGCTCTCTGGCATTTCCCGCGTCGCGCTAAGCATCTACTCCTAGCTAACCATATCCTTAGCTAGTAGTCTAGGACTTGGACCACCGCATGCACAAGAGGCTAACCAATTCTTTCGTTGAATTCTCATGGCTTCAAATTTGGGATAATATGAGTGCTCTTCTAAATTCTGATCCCATGAATTCTCATGGTTTCAACATGGTGTGTTATATGTCTGGTTCTTACAGTTTGCTAAATGTTTCAGGTGCACGACATTGGCTTTACCAGAAGTGTGGTGGTGTGCTGGACTTCTAGATTCTGTTGCTTACCATGATTTCTTTCATGTGATACATAAAACACATGGTAGCTATCTTACTGGTGAATCATGTTTTAGGACCCCATTGAGATCATGTTTGTAATATATTGTGGATTTCGGATAAATTTGGTCGTTTGTGATATATAAATGTGGTTTGTGATATATTGGTGTTGATTTGTGGTTTGTGATATATATATATATATATATATATATATATATATATATATATATATATATATATATATATATATATATATATATATGCTCTGTTGTTTACATGGAAAAGCAAAAAACAAAAAAAAAGAATTTTAGAGGTGGCTTCCCCGAGTGCCTGTGTTGTGGCACTCGGGAAAGAGGGATTTAAAAAAAAACAAATTTCTTTGCCGAGTGCCTGAGCTGCGGCACTCGGCAAAGAGTATTTTTTTTTAAAAAAAATCTTCCCCGAGTGCCTATGCTGTGGTACTCGGGAAAGAGGGATTTTTTTAAAAAAAACAAATTTCTTTGCCGAGTGCCTGAGCTGCGGCACTCGGCAAAGAGTATTTTAAAAAAAAATCTTTCCCGAGTGTTGCACTCGGGGAACAAAATCAAAAAAACAAACAAACGGCGTCGGCCGTCGGCCAACGGCGTCAAGTCTTCCCCGAGTGTTAGCACGGCACTCGGCGAAGCCTTCCCCGAGTGCACGATTTTCGACACTTGGGGAAGGCGCCTTTCCCGTGAGAGGATTAGCCGGAGGCTCTTCCCCGAGTGTTGCACTCGGGGAAGGCTTCCCCGAGTGCAACTAGCACTCGGGGAAGCCAGCAGTTCCTGTAGTGCTGGTTTGGTGTAAGAGAAAAATACTATTCTAGCTTATAATCCACGATCATATATGAGCAAGTGAATAGACTGTGGGGCCGGAAGAAGCACACACAAAGATGAGATGATAACAGCTGGTTGGACCTGGGAATCAAATAACCCAAATGATTGGAAGTCCGGGGGTCTACAACGTACGTGGACCTGTGCTGGAGACCATACGTGCTCAGGAGAGAGAGGGGCCGCATGTCAGCAAAATATGTGTGGAGGTGAAGATGCATGCATGGGTGGGCACGCTATCCACTGGCAGAGGATGCGTCCGATATTTCTCCCAACGAATCAGACGTCCGCATACCGAATGCGATCAGCGGCCCGTCCGGCGGCTCCAGCAAAATCATACAACTCCTTTCTAAATTATAATAATAATTTATTTTTTAGTCTGTCTATCCAACAACCATGTGTTTTATACAGTTTCAACACATGAATTTTATACACCATAGAATTAAGATCCAACAACCTCCATCCTCCTTCCACCTCCAGACTTCTTCTACCTCCAAATAATCACAAGATCACAGATCCACAGATCTACACATTACAAGAAACAATTTTTTTCTATGCAAAGAAAAGGGACAAATCGTATCCATGTCTGATCGGAGAAAATCCATATGTTTTTTTATGCTAAAACACATGTGTGTTATATAGTATTTTTGTTTATTTTATCTTCTCTCTATATAGATATATATATATATATAGGATATCTAGATAAGTAGTAATACAATTTAGAATGAAGAGAGTAGCTTCATGATTACCTATTTTGAGGTTCAAGAGACTAGCCGGGGTACATCGTGTACACATTTCAATTCTTGGAGATTTTTTAAAATATTTGACTATGCATACAAAAAACTAGTTTCAATATTTAGAGTATATTGAGCTAAGTTTATTATAATACGTTTCAGGATCAATCTAGTAGTATTTATTATGTATTATAAATACTTAGTATAATTTAAAAAATTTGACTCTTTGAGATGCAAAGATATATGTCTATTTTGGTAAGGAGGGGTAGCTGGGTGCAGTCGGATCTCGGGTGGATTTTTCTTTTCTTGAAGTACGATCGGGTGGATCGTTGAGTGTGTGTGAGAGACATCAGACATGCACGACATGGTGACTACTGTATTGCCGAATCGTTCTTTGCATTCTCAGAATCAAAATATCATTCGTTTAGCTCAGAAGTCATGGCTGAAAATACTGTTGACTAATTTGATATGAGAAAAAAATATTATTTATTGATTGAAAAAAAATACGATTGATAAGCCAAACAAACCGGGCGATAATCAGGTCTGGGATGGATGGCCCTGGTTTGCAGGTTTCGTCGGATTCCGCCTTCAGCTGGGCAGTGTACTTAATTGTCAGCCGGCCGGCCGGTTGAGTCGATCGACTCATGCATCGATCCACGGACAGGGATCTAGCGCCTACCACGTTGGTACGTTACTATCGCACAAACCATTATTTAGAATAGAAGCTAGTGCGTAGCGGCAGAAGCAGCTAGCCATGCATCACGTGCACCACCTTACCACGAACAAGTAGACGCATGCATACAGTAGGTTGGCCTTTCCTTCGTTGTGCACCGTACCAGCACCACACGCATATGGGCACGTTATCCGCGACATGTCCACAACTGTAGAGCATCTCCTACAGCCTCTTATCTGGCTTCAGCCTTGTTTAGATTGTAAATTTTTGCAATCTGGATACTGTAGCACGTTTCGTTTGTATTTGATAAACTTTGTTCGATCATGGACTAACTATGCTCAAAAGATTCGTCTCGTGATTTATAACCAAACAGTGCAATTAGTTATTTTTTTACCTACATTTAATGCTCCACGTATGCGTTCAAAAATTGATGTGATGGAGAGAGAGCGAAAAAACTTGGAATTTTGAGACAATCTAAACAAGGCCTTCGTGAAGCCTGGTTTGCCAATTGTGGTCGAAAAAAAACCCCGCGTCCAACAACTTTTGTAGCGCGGGCCACGGTCGTGGGTTATAGTCGTTGCAGAGTGTAGTCCCGTAAACGTCCACCGCGAACAAGTTGGATGAAGATGTTGTTGATATAATATAGGCTTGACCCATATAATATTTAATAATTAAATAAAACTTTATGATGCGTAACATCAAGTGTTGTATGGTTTAATATCACACGGGATTTTGACTGAACGCTGCCTCAGCTTATATGGTTGTAAACTATTCATCTAAATTGAGAAGATGAGAAAAGGATAAAGACGTGCCACACGCGCGCGCGCCGCCACCGCTACCGGGCCGTGGGCGCGGGCACGGGCCGAGGCCAGGGCCGGGGCGGGCGTGGCCAGTCTTTTACCACTTAAATCCACATTAACACAGGAGTTTCGCTCCTTGATGGTGAAGGCGAACTGACTACGTCAGTTACCGTCCCTTCCGCTTCGACTTCCCATCTCCTGGGATTTTCCGCTGCCTTCGTCTTCTCTTCCCCGTCAGCAGCCATATATCCTGTCTTCCGTCAGTCCAGACCCATCTTCCGTAACCACTTCCGAGAGAACCACATATCAGCAGCATTCTGACTTCCTCGTCCCGTACCTCTGCGCGCACGGAGGAGCGGGAGAGCAGGTGCCTCCGGAACCCTCGTCCGTCTGAGAATCCTACACGGGGTGAGCGGCGATTAGGTGATTAGGTTTTTGGGGAGCGATCCGCGACTACTCGTTCATCTTCTTCCTAGAGATCGCTCTTGGATCCGTCCTCTCCCTAGAACGTCAAGGCGTCTTCTTCCTGGTGATCCGTTCATGGGACTGCACTGCGAACATCTTCCTGCATCGATTGTGGTCTGCGACTTCGAGCAACGCACTATGTCGACTAGTGCGAATGGAGCCTCCGATGCCCTCGGCATGGGACCCTCCGCTAGGTACAGTCTAATCTCTGTGATTACTGTATTTTGTATTCTTACTGTATCAATCAGTATGTCATCTATGCATGTTATAGCGTTCATAAGAAATATACACATGCACATATATGCTGTTACAAACCTGCTGATGTTATATTTCTGGATTAAACTGATAATGAAAATGCCTAACTTCCGAACAATCCAAAAACCTAATAATAGGCAATTTTCTATCAGTGGATTTGCTGCCGCTTTGAAGCCAAATAATTTTGATGGCAAGAATTTTATGATATGGCGTGCAAAGATGGTATTGTGGTTGACTATGATGAACTGCTGTCACGCCACACAGGGAAAGCCTGAACAGTTTACTTCTGAGGAGGAGCGAAAGTTCTTGGCTGTCGATAACCTATTTCGATGCGCCGTGATTAGTGCACTTTATCCCAAGTATAAAAAAACTACATATCTTGCACATCAGGCAAAGAGTTATGGGATGCTCTTGAGGCAAAGTTTGAGGTTTCTGATGCTGGCAGTGAGCTGTACCTTATGGAGCAGCTGTATGACTACAAAATGGTTGAAAATCGTTCTGTGGTCGAACAGGCTTATGAGATACAGGCGCTAGCGAAGGAACTAGAACATTTCCCGTGTCTGTTGCCCGACAAGTTTGTGGCTGGCGGTATAATCGCTAAGTTGCCACCTTCTTGGAGGGATTTTGCTACTTCTCTAAAACACAAGAGACAAGAGTTTAGCGTGGCTGAGCTTATTGGATCTCTTGATGTTGAGGAGAGGGCGAGAGCAAAAGACAACCATGGAAAAGGAGTTGAGTCTTCCGCTGCCAATATGGTGTAGAAAAAAAACTCATTTGCATCTCATAATAAAAAGAAGAAGAACATGCAAGAGAACAACAATGCAAAGTCTAAGCAGACTGCACAGTTTAAGAAGAAAAATAACAAGAAAGGTGGAGGATGCTTTGTTTGCGGGAGTGATGAGCATTGGGCAAGTGCGTGCCCAGACCACAAATATAAGCAAGAAAAGAAATCAGCAAATGTGGTCATTAGCGAGACTGGAGGAGGAACATCTGGGTATGGTAATTCTTTACCCTTTGTTCTTTCAGTTTGTCTTTCACCTGAGTGGTGGATGGACAGTGGTGTTAATATTCATGTGTGTGCTGATGTTTCTTTGTTTATTTCCTATCAGGCCGGTAGGAGTGGAGCCTTGTTGATGGAAAACGGTTCACATGCGCGTGTTCTTGGTGCTGGTATGGTCGTTCTAAAGTTTACTTCAGGAAAGATGGTGCTATTAAAGAATGTGCAGTATGTCCCCTCCATCAAGAAGAATCTTATTAGCACTTCTCAGATGTGTCGCGATGGCTTTAAAATTATGCTTGAGTCCAATAAATGTGTTATGTCGAGACATAGAACATTTGTCGGAAAATGTTATGATTGCGGAGGCTTGTTCCGCTTATCTTTGCTTGATGATTTGTGTAATAAAGTAGTGAACAATGTTACTGTTTCAGATGAGTCGAATATATGGCATTCATGACTTTGTCGTCACATTAATTTTGGCTGTCTCACGCGGCTTGCAAATCTGAATTTAATCCCGAAATTTAACTTAGTCAAAGACTCTAAGTGTCAGGTGTGCGTGCAATCGAAGCAACCGCGCAAGCCTCACAAGGCTGCTGAGGCGAGGAACTTGGCACCATTAGAACTTGTTCATTCTGATTTATGTGAAATGAATGACGAATTGACTAAAGGCGGTAGACGATACTTCATGACATTTATAGATGATTGCACTAGATTTTGCTACGTGTATTTATTAAAAACAAAAGATGAAGCGTTGCATTATTTTAAGGTCTATAAAGTTGAGGTAGAAAATCAACTTGAGAAGAAAATCAAGCGTTTGCGGTCCGATCGCGGGGGGAATATTTCTCAAATAAATTTTCTGAGTTTTTCGCGGTGCATGGAATTATTCATGAGAGGACGCCACCATACTCACCACAGTTCAATGGGATTGCATAGAGAAAGAACCGCACTCTAACTGATTTGGTTAATGCCATGTTGAAGACTGTGGGACTATCTAAGGAATGGTGGGGTGAGGCTATATTGACAGCATGTCATGTCCTAAATAGAGTGCCCACAAAAAACAAAGAAATCACACCATTCGAGGAATGGGAGAAGAAGAGATTAAATCTTCCTTACCTGCGAACTTGGGGTTGTTTGGCAAAGGTAAATGTGCCAATAAACAAAAAGTGAAAGCTTGGATCAAAGACTGTTGATGGTGTTTTTCTTGGTTATGCTATTCACAGCGTGGGTTATAGATTTTTAATTATAAACTCTAGTGTTCCTGAGATGACTGTTGATATAATCATGGAATCTAGAGACGCTACATTTTTTGAGAATGAGTTTCCCATAAAAAATGCACCTAACACAACTAGTCATGAATTTATAATTCTCCATGAGCATGAAAATTTTATTTTGATAGAACAAATTGAGAAACCCTATGTGCAAAATCCTGAGGAGGATGACATTATAGTCACCAGAAAAAGCTAGAGACAGAGGACTGCAAAGTCTTTTGATGATGACTATATTGTGTACCTTGTGGATGACACACCAACGACCATTGAAGAGGCATATTCCTCTCCTGATGCTGACTTACGGAAGGAAGCAGTACGGAGTGAGATGGATTCTGTTATGTCCAATAAAACTTGGGAAATTGTTGATCGTCCCTATGGGTGCAAGCCTATAGGGTGCAAATCGGTGTTCAAGAAAAAGCTTAGGCCTGATGGTACTATTGAGAGGTACAAGGCAAGGTTTGTGGCCAAGGGTTATACTCAAAAGGAAGGTGATGATTTCTTTGATACTTATTCACCGGTTGCCCGATTGACCATAATTTGAGTTTTGCTTTCCCTGGTAGCCTCTTATGGTCTTATTGTTCATCAAATGGACGTTAAGACAGCTTTTATAAACGGAGAGTTGGAGGAGGATATCTATATGGATCAGCCGGATGAGTTTGTGGCAAATGGTCAAGAAGGCAAAGTGTGTAAATTATTAAAGTCATTATACGGCCTAAAATAAGCTCCTAAGCAATGGCATGAGAAGTTCGACAGAACTTTAACATCTGCTGGCTTTGTTATGAATAAAGCTGACAAATGTGTGTACTATCGGTATAGTGGGGGTGAAGGAGTCATTTTGTATTTATATGTTGATGACATACTGATCTTTGGCTCCAGCCTCAAAGTGATCGAAGAGGTGAATGGATTTTTAACTAATAATTTTGAGATAAAAGATTTGGGAGAGGCTAATGTTATTCTTAATATCAAGCTTCTAAGAGAAGGTGATGGTGGGGTAACTCTGTTACAAACCCACTATGTGGAAAAGGTGCTGAGTCCCTTCCACTTCCTTTTCTCGTCTCCTAGGATTCTCCGCTGCCTTTGTCTTCTCTTTCCCGTCAGCAGCCATATATTCTGTCTTCCATCAGTCCAGACCCATCTTCCATAACTACTCTCGAGAGAACCACAGATCAGCAGTCTTCTGACTTCCCCGTCCCGTACCTCTGCACGCACGGAGGAGCGGGAGAGCAGGTGCCTCCAGAACTCTCGTCCGCCTGAGAATCCTACACGGGGTGAGCGGCGATTAGGTTTTTGGGGAGCGATCCGTGACTGCTCGTTCATCTTCTTCCTGGAGATCGCTCTTGGATCCGTCATCTCCCTAGAACATCAAGGCGTCTTCTTTCTGGTGATCCGTTCGTGGGACTGCACTGCGAACGTCTTCCTGCATCGACCGTGGTCCGCGACTTCGAGCAACGCACTATGTCGACTAGTGCGAATGGAGCCTCTGATGCCCTCGGCATGAGACCCTCCGCTGGGTACAGTCTAATCTCTATGATTACTGTATTTTGTATTCTTACTGTATCAATCAGTATGTCATCTATGCATGTTGTAGCGTTCATAAGAAATATACACATGCACATATATGCTGTAACAAACCTGCTGATGTTATATTTCTGAATTAAACTGATAATGAAAATGCCTAACTTCCTAACACATGTCGTCGTTCATTGGGAGTAGTCGAACAGTCGTGTATAGATATTCACCGGTTCATTGGGAGTAGTCGAACAGTCGCGTATAGATATTCACCAAAAACCCGATCACCCGGCACACCCGCTTATGCACGAGGCTATATTTAGGACGGCTTCCTAATACCCGAGCGACCAGAAGTCAAAGGGTCGGGAGATCTAAGCAGATCAAAGCCGAATGGTTGGAGGTCGTGGCAGGAGCTCAGGATGTTGCACCAAAGCCAAAGTGTCGGAGGTCGTGGCAGAAGCCCAGGAGGTTCACCCACGTCTCGGCTCGACACTCTATGCCCCGCCTAATTAATGCCTCCATCAACTAGCCCAAGTGGCAATATCAAGTCCGGCCCGTGGACGTTTCGACTCAACTCGAGACTCCACGCCACGCCACAGCTCTGCGGCAGCAGCACGCGCATGTGACACGCCTTAGCTCTCTCAACTTCTCAATTGGTTGAGTCAACATATAGCCAAAATTCTATACGGGACTAAACCATATTGCACCATATATAGCGGAATTAAATATGGGCCTGGGATTTATTTATGCTAGTTAAATAAAATATGGATAAGCCTATATTAAATCTAACAATCCCCACCAAATTTTAGGTCACGTATAAAATGCTCCCGATTCTCTATTATTTGACATACCAGTATTTTGATGGGACTGTTAAGTTGAATATCCACCTAGAACAGATGTTATACTTCTTCACAACTAAACAATGGACCATGCCTTCGAATTGACAGTTTTGTGCGAAATACTCCCTCCATCCATAAAAGAATATAATTATGGGATTGGTGCCGGTCAAAGTAGCTCAAGTTTAATCAAATTTATAGCAAATAGTATTAATATTTATGTCTCCAAATAAATTTATTATGAAAGTATATTATATGATTAATATAATGATGCTAATTTTGCATCAGGAATATTAGTATTTTTTTATATAATTTTGGTCAAAGTTTAAACTGATTGACTTCTCGAAAAACAAAAATTGTATTTTTTTGTGAACGCAGGGAGTAAGTTTTAGCTAAGTCGTTTGCTGATACTAGGTTGCCTAGAGCATCCCCTCTAGTTGAAGCATATAAGTCAAATTGCTGAGCCTTTCATTAGTATCTAGAGACCACCCAAATCTCATAGGCTGTCACTAGCAGTCGAACCCATACATGTGTGTTTCTCAAAAGATATCTTATAGGACAACATCTTTTGCTTCAGAAAGCTACTTGAAACACATTAAGGTAACAACCAACCCGCCTTACATAAAAGAAAAGACGCGCATCTCAGACGACATGGATCTTATAGATCTGGACTCTCCTTTTCCCAAACAAACTCTATTTCCTTTTATAATCCTTATTATCTAATTCTATCTTTATTTTCCATCTAATCTGGGTTCTCTCGGTTGAAGGCGTGCACGACCTGTGCTATAAATCCGTGAGTACTGTTCATGCCAGGCCTGTTTTGGGCCCAACAGGGCGCCTTGGCCCAAGCGTTTGTTGAGCAGGGCCCTTCTTTCGGGTCTTGTTGGGCTCAGCCATGGGTCCGTATTTAGACCAGTGCAACTTAGCTAAGCACGTCGTCTGGGCGCTGGAGAAGGAGGATCTCACAGCTTTTATATGCTAGATAGAAACGCCGGAAGCAAGACTTTGGTTAGCGGAGGTGATGGCGGCGCTCAAGCATGAAGAGCTCTCACGGGTGCTGGTCCGTCTTTGGGCCATCTGGTACGCGCGACGTCAGGCACTGTTTGAGAACAACTTTCAGATTCCGTTCTCGAGGAACAGTTTTGTGGAGTCGTTCATTAGCGAATTGGAGATGATTAAGCCGAGCACCAAGCAACAGCGAGCGGTGGGTGATCCAGCACCGCGATGGATCAAGCCACCAAGGGTTTTTGCGAAGGTTAATGTGGATGTGGCGATCTCCAAAAATTCAAGCAATGCCTCGGCAGCGGCCGTGGTCAGGGATGAGGATGGTAATTTTCTAGGCGCCTCGGCATTGGTCCTGGATGGCTGCGCCGACCCGGAAACAGCCGAGGTGGTGGCTTGCCGCGCGGGCCTCGCTTTGGCCAGTGACTTGGGCCTCCAAACCCTCTGGGTGGCGAGCGATTGTATCAATGCAGATGCAAGCATCTATGGTGTGGGTTTTGGGAGGTACGGGCCAATCGTACTGGAAATCAAGACCCGGACGGTCATTATTTAGCTAGGAGTTTTGTAAACTTTTTGGTGGGAAAACATGTTTGGTTTGTTGCTCCTCCTGATGGAGTCTGTACCAATTATCCTGATGAATAAAGAGGGGTGACACTTTGCTAAAAAAATTAATAATTTGCAATTATTTCTATATATAGTTAGACAAGGACAAAAGTAAGCTTGTTAGTTTTCTTTTTAGGCATGTTCATCAGATCGGGAGGTCTTGGTAGTAGGAATAGGTGTTCAGGTTTCACACAGAGAGAGAGAGGTGATAGGTAGCAAACCATCGAATGCCGTAGTTGTTGAAGCTCCGGCCGGTGTTTCGTTGACGGACGTCATCTGCGCGCCGGCAGCGACGTTCGGTGGAGAGGGAGTCAGCGTTGCGGCGTCCTCGGCGGCGGCGTGAGCGTCGGGTGGCGTTGCCGGCGTCGGTGGTACTTCCCGTCGCTGGCAGCGCCCCTTCTTTCGATCGGGTCTAGGGTTAGGATGTCGGTGGGGTGACTGGCGGCGCGGTGAACCTCGTACTACGAGCCCCGGCCCCCACCTTTCCTTTATAGCGCTGTGCGACGGGGGCCCACCAACCATGTAGGGTTGGGCGCCCCCGATCAGGGCGCGAGGACAAGGCCCAGTTAGGCCGTTGGGCCTAACTGGTGGGAGATCAATCCTAACATTCTCCCCCTTGATCTCTCATCTATTCTTCATTCTTTAATTTCATACTCAAAACTTTCAATTCATATTTTTCTTGCTTCCATCCTATTTCATCACAGATTAGTGCATAGAACTGTCCCATCGTCACAATAATTAGTGCTGTTAGACTAACAGCCACAATACACTTCTCTGTTTTGAAATGTAAACTTTCTTTGGGCCCTTCGTATGTTCAGGAATTATAGGCTTTCCCTTAAACCCATGCCGGCTACGTGTTCTCTGAACACGTTGGATGGTAAGCCCTTTGTGAGCGGATCCGCGAGTATTTTCTCTGTACTTATATGCTCAAGATTTATTATATGATCCCGAACTTTATCTTTCACAACATAGTACTTTATGTCAATGTGTTTGGCAGTACCACTTGATCTATTGTTGTGAGCGTACTGTACCGCTGGATTGTTATCACAATACAATCTCAGTGGTTCATTTATATCATCAATCACTTTCAATCCGGGTATGAATTTCTTCAGCCAATTCACCTGCCCCGTTGCCTCATAGCATGCTACAAACTCGGCATACATTGTCGAGGATGTAGTTACGGTTTGTTTGGAGCTTTTCCACGATATAGCCCCTCCTGCGAGAGTAAATACATATCCTGACGTGGATTTTCTTTCGTCTCCCGCATAATCAGAATCTGAATACCTCTCTATCTGCAGGGAATCAGATCTTCTATACGTAAGCATGATGCCTTTTGTACCCTGCAAATAACGCAGGACTTTCTTTACTAATTTCCAATGTTCAATTCCTGGATTCTTTTGATATCTACCGAGTAACCCGGTAACAAAAGCTAAGTCAGGGCGTGTACACACTTGAGCATATTGTAAACTTTCAATAACTGAAGCATACGGTACCGCTTTCATTCGGTCAATTTCATATTGGTTCTTGGGACACTGATGTTCCCCAAATCTATCACCCTTGACTATAGGAGCAGGTGAAGGACTGCACGCATGCATACTAAATTTCTTCAGGACCTTTTCTATGTATGCCTTTTGCGATAATCCTAGAACCCCTTTTCTCCTGTCTCGGTGAATCTCTATTCCCAAAACGAACGAGGCTTCACCGAGATCTTTCATATCAAAGTTTGAGGACAAGAATTTCTTCGTTTCCATTAGTAGATTGATATCACTGCTAGCAAGCAAGATATCATCCACATACAAAATTAGGAATATGTACTTTCCATTCTTGAACTTTGCATAAATGCAATTGTCCTCAACATTTTCTTCAAACCCAAAACCTTTTATCGTTCTATCAAACTTCAAATACCACTGTCTTAAAGCTTGTTTCAATCCGTAGATTGATTTCTTCAGGCGGCATGCCATATTTTCCTTTCCTTTTACGACAAAACCTTTCAGTTGTGCCATATAAACATTTTCTTCCAAATCCCCGTTTAGGAAAGCCGTCTTTACATCCATTTGATGTAACTCCAAATCATAGTGGGCTACAAGTGCCATTATAATTCTGAAGGAATCTTTACATGAGACTGGAGAAAACGTCTCATTGTAATCAATCCCTTCTCTTTGCGTGAAGCCTTTCGCCACAAGTCGCGCTTTAAATCTTTCTATATTCCCTTGGGAGTCATATTTTGTTTTGTAGACCCATTTACAGCATACTGTTTTGGCTCCTTTAGGAATATTTTTTAAGTCCCAAACTTTATTGGTACTCATTAATTTCAATTCATCTTCCATGGCCTTAAGCCACTTTGATGAGTGGTCACTTCTCATGGCTTCTTCAAATGAGGTGGGATCATCCCCCATCTGACATTCTTCTGTTTCATAAACTTCATAGTCATCAGTAATAGCTGATCGTCTTATTCTTTGAGACCTTCTAGGTGCCTCCGGCACTTGTTCCACATTGGGCTGTTGTTGTTTTTCCTCATGTGCAACATTTGGTTCTATAGTTTCCTCAAGGATAGGTTCCTCAAGGACAGGTTCCTCATGTTCATTCATTGTCGCCACGGGAGAACTTGCAACAGGTGTTGGCACTACAGTGTCCTGCACTGTCGGTGCAACAGCAGCAGGTAGCATGAAGAATGGTTCTTCAACCATCAGAGTGGGTACATGTACCCGCTTCTCCTGTAGGCTGATTTCTCGTGCTACCATGCTCCCCCTGATCATGTTGTCCTCCAAGAACACAGCGTGTCTTGTTTCTACAATCTTCGTATGTCTGTCAGGACAATAGAAGCGATATCCCTTCGATCTTTCTGGATAGCCAATAAAATGACAGCTGACTGTCTTGGAGTCTAACTTTCCTATGTTTGGGTTAAACACTTTTGCCTCAGCTGGACAGCCCCACACACGCAAATGGTTAAGTGAGGGTTCCCTTCCTGTCCATAATTCATACGGTGTTTTAGGCATCGATTTACTTGGTACTCGATTAAGTATGTGAATGGCGGTTTTCAGTGCCTCCATCCATAAACTAATCGATAATGTGGAGTAACTCATCATGCTTCTTACCATATCCATTAAGGTACGGTTACGTCTTTCAGCCACTCCATTCTGCTGAGGCTCCCCCGATGTGGAGTACTGAGCAACTATGCCATTTTCCTGTAGGAACCTTGCGAATGGTCCAGGAATTTGGCCATATGGGGTATGTCGCCCATAGTACTCTCCACCTCGGTCTGATCATACTATCTTGATTTTCTTATTGTGCTGATTTTCAACTTCAGCTTTAAATATTTTGAATTTATCCAATGCTTCCGATCTTTCTTTAATTGGATAAATATTGCCATAACGAGAGTAGTCGTCTGTGAATGTTATAAATGAGTCATAACCATCCACACTTTTCACAGGAAAAGGACCACATATATCTGTGTGGATTATTTCTAAAATTCCTGTGCTTCGTTTGTCATCTTTCTTAATTTTCTTGACATACTTTCCTTTAATGCAATCAATACATTGTTCTAAATCTGAAAATTCTAAGTGCGGGAGAATTGATTCCTTAACCAATCGTTCCATTCTCCCCCTCGAAATATGGCCCAAGCGACAATGCCATAATTTCGAAGAGACAGTATCAATTCTCTTCCGCTTCTTAGTTACATCCGTAGATGGGGAATCATTCATATTCTCATCACATACATTGTTCGCATTCTCAGCAAGAGATAATAAATAAAGCTTGTCTTGTCGGAAGGCAAGACCAACATATTTATTATTAACTAGTATCTTACACTTGCCATCACCAAAATGGCAATCAATTCCATCATCATCAAGTTTCGAAACACTTATCAAATTTCTACGCAAAGAGGGAACATAAAGTACTTCTTTAAGTCTAAGTACAAAACCATTATTCAATTCTAAAGAAAAAACTCCAATGGCTTCAACATTGGCTTGCAGTCCATTTGCAACTTTAATCGTTCTTTCTCCTCTTTGCAAGGTTCTCGTCCCACTTAACCCCTGTAAAGAATTTGCAACATGAGTAGTTGCTCCTGAATCAACCCACCAAGTGGATTTGTCATAACATAAATACAGGGATTCATCTACAAATGTAATAAATTCACCACCTTTCTTTAGCAGAGATTTCAGGAAGTCTGGACAATCCCTCTTGTAGTGTCCCTTCTTGAAGCAGTGCTTGCACTGATCTTTTTCTGCTCCACCATACTGCTGATTCTCAGAATCCTGGGGTTTCTTTCCCTGTGAACTGGAGGAAGAGGTCTTATCCCACTTAGGTTTCCCTTGTGGTTTAGAATTCTTGCCATTAAAGTTCTTTCTTTTGTTGTCCTTCACAAAATGAGCAGATTCACCTTGTGAGGACTTTATCCTCTCCTCTTCTTGAGCACACATTGAGATGAGTCTTTCTATGCCCCATCTTTCAGGCTGCATATTGTAGTTCACAATGAAGGTGTCATATTCTTTCGGCAAAGAAGCAAAAATCAAATGAATCAGGAAATCCTCCTCCTTCAAATTCATTTCTTTTAGCTTGGATGCCGTAGTGTTCATCTTCAAAATGTGCTCTCTTATGCTACCACCAGTGAATTTCTCATTCACAAGATTCTTAATCAGTGAACTTGCTGTGGCCTTGGTAGACCCAGTAAACTGACTCTTGATTTTCTCAAGATATTCTTTGGCAGTAGCACATTCAGGGATTGAGCCCCTTATCTGTTCTTCTATGGTGGCTTTGGCTACCAACAGGCACTTGCGGTTGGAGAGAGTCCATTGCCTATGTTCAAGGTCATATTTCATTCTTATTTCAGCATGATCACGCTTTCGAGAAGCGAAATCAGTGTCAGATTCATTGTCACCTCTCACCGGGTCCTCAGGCTCAGTAGGACACGGTGAGGTGATGGCAAAATCGACCTCTCCCAACGCAAGTTTCGATTCATATTTCTCCCGCCACACACGGTGATTGGTTCCGTTGAGTGTCGGGATGTTGGCAATGTTCACAATGCATTTGCCTCCTGAAATCACACCAGAGTAAGTAAGAAACATTTATACATAAAATTCCATGCTTTAACTCAACGTTGGTCAAATTAAAACTTATAATTCATCCATGCAAACATTTTACATCACCGTTGGGCAGAAGTAAAATTAATGCACAATTTCTCATGGATCAAAAAAATTATAATATTGTTATTAACAACGTTGGTCAGAAAATAACAATATCATAATCGCATCAAAATTATCAGGAATTCATTTCTCTTAAAATTAAATTATCCCGTTGGTTCAAATTTAATCAAAGAGAACAATAATTATCATGCACAACGGAAACTTTAATAATCTTTCATATTATTATTTTCCAGAAGCACTAAAAATTTACTGTTTTTCTGAGCAAAATATCGTTGGATAAAATTTGCACAGAAAAATTGCATCAAAATCATTCAAATTCATCAAAATATGCATTTAAATTACTCCTGGAAAATAATAACAAAATTTCATTTTTTTCTTCATTCTTTCATTTCAGCCCAGCGCGGCCCAGCTCTCCCAAGCGCACAGCCCGGCCAGCAGCCCCAGCGCGGCCTAGCTCGCCAGCAGCGCGCGGCCTGGCCAACAGCCCCAGCGCGGCCCAGCTCGCCCAGAGCACGCGCTCTAGGGTTTCACCCCAGCGCAGCCGCATCTCGACCGTTCGTCATATCCGACGGCTGTCCGGTGATTTCGCCACATCAAAACGGCAGCTGACCTCCGCCCCCGAAAACCCTAGAGTTCATTTCTTTTCTTCTTCTTCCCCGCCTCTCTCAGTCGCAGCGACGACAGCCGCCATCGAGCAGCCGCGAGCGAGGAAAAGCAGAGCGGGCGGTCCTTTGCGCCGTCGCCGGCCCCTTCGCCAGCGCGCGTGCTCCCCAACGGGTGAGCACGCCGCCGTCGAGCGGCCTGGCCGCGGCGCTCCCTTGGCCGAGCCCGGCGAGCCCGCGCCCCGGCTCGGCTTCTTCTCCGACGCTGGCGAAAAACCGGTTCGACTCTTCTTCTTCCACGCCGGTGAAGGTTCATCAGAATGGGGGAAAAAACCAGGGTTAGGTTTAGAGTTTGTTCTTGCCGATTCGATTTCTTTGTCTTTTATTTCTTTCTTTTCGTTCATCCGAATGGAAAAAAATTGGATTAGGGTTAGGGTTCGACCCTTCTTCTTTCTTCTTCCCCTTTTCTCTCTTTCGGATTTGCGTCTAGGGTTCTCGGAATCCGACCCTCCCTTTTCCCCTTCTTCAATCCCTTGTTCAGTTTTGATTTTGGGAATTAGGGTTAGGTCTTAGGGTTCGGTTTTCTACTTTCTTTCCCGATCCGCATCTGATTTCTTGTCGAACCGTGGCTCTGTTACCATTGTTAGTTTTCTTTTTAGGCATGTTCATCAGATCGGGAGGTCTTGGTAGTAGGAATAGGTGTTCGGGTTTCACACACACAGAGAGAGAGGTGATAGGTAGCAAACCATCGAATGCCGTAGTTGTTGAAGCTCCGGCCGGTGTTTCGTTGACGGACGCCATCTGCGCGCCGGCAGCGACGTTCGGTGGAGAGGGAGTCGGCGCTGTGGCGTCCTCGGCGGCGGCGTGAGCGTCGGGTGGCGTTGCCGGCGTCGGTGGTACTTCCCGTCGCTGGCAGCGCCCCTTCTTTCGATCAGGTCTAGGGTTAGGATGTCGGTGGGGTGACTGGCGGCGCGGTGAACCTCGTACTACGAGCCCCGGCCCCCACCTTTCCTTTATAGCGCTGTGCGACGGGGGCCCACCAACCATGTAGGGTTGGGCGCCCCCGATCAGGGCGCGAGGACAAGGCCCAGTTAGACCGTTGGGCCTAACTGGTGGGAGATCAATCCTAACAATAATTACTTGTTTGTGATAAAAGTGCCGCTTAAAATCCCTGAAATACAGGAGAAGTGAAGATCGTAATAATACAAGTATGCTGAGGGCCTGTTCGCTTAGAGGAATTCTGGAGGAATTTGGATGGTTTGGAGGAATGCTGGAGGAATTTATGAGAGAAAAATACTATTACGGATGGAAAAAGAAACGGTTCAAACCGGGTTTAAGGGCACGCGAACGGATGAAAAAAGAACCGGCCAGAGTGGGCCTCACAGTCCTCTCGTCGGTGCTATATATACCCCGCCACCACGAAGATGGAGCATCGAGATAATGAACTCACCAGGCAAGCAAGACTAGTATATAAAAGCACTAGCGAGGTCTAAAGCCAGCTGGCGGCTGCGCGCGTGGTCTAGCTATAGCTAGTTTCTGTAAGCTCTTGAGCTCTGTGACCACTAGCTAACGACGTGCAGGAATAACACGGTAGCCATGGACGAGTACTTCTACCAGTCGCTCCTCCTCTCCGTCCTTGCTGTGGCACTGCTGCAGCTGGTGAAGATGGCCCTGAAGCCGAGGCGACGGCTGCCGCCAGGGCCATGGAAGCTGCCCATCATCGGCAGCATGCACCACCTCGTGAACGTGCTGCCGCACCGCGCGCTGCGGGACCTGGCGGACGTCCACGGCCCGCTCATGATGCTGCAGCTCGGCCAGACGCCGCTCATCGTCGCCTCCTCCAAGGAGACGGCGCGCGCCGTGCTCAAGACGCACGACCCCAACTTCGCCACGCGGCCCAAGCTCCTGGCCGGTGAGATCGTCGGCTACGAGTGGGTCGACATCCTCTTCGCCCCCTCCGGCGACTACTGGCGCAAGCTCCGCCAGCTCTGCGCCGCCGAGATCCTGAGTCCCAAGCGCGTGCTCTCGTTTCGTCACATCCGGGAGGAGGAGGTGAGCATAGACATGCATGCATGGTCCCAAAACAGTAACATGACACGAAACATGGGAACAAGGCATACCACGATTCCGGACGTGGACAAACTATAGTCATAGTCACGTTCGACTCACTAGACGCTATGGGACTACACTCTAGACAAAGTGAACTAAATAATGCATGCAAAAAATATAAAAAATTAAGCAGGAGAGACCGAGAGACTGATGGAAATAGCAGAACAGTGATATACGCTGCTGATGTGTTCTTCTGCATGCGAGACCGGCGATAGTGTACGTTCACATGCACACCATGCATGCATGCAGGTGATGCTGCGGGTGGAGGAGATCCGCGCGGCGGGCCCGTCGACGCCGGTGAACCTGAGCGTGATGTTCCACAGCATCACCAACAGCGTCGTGTCCCGGGCCGCGTTCGGGAAGAAGCGGAAGAACGCGGCGGAGTTCCTGGCGGCGACCAAGGCCGTCGTCGGCCTGTCGAGCGGCTTCAACATCCCGGACCTGTTCCCGACGTGGACCACCGTCCTGGCCAAGCTCACCGGCATGACGCGCAGCCTCAAGGAGATCCACAAGACGGTGGACACCATCCTCGAGGAAATCATCGAGGAGCGCAAGCGCATCCGCGACGAGAAGATCAAGGGCGGCGCCGCCGCCGAGGACGTCGACGAGAACCTCGTCGACGTGCTCATCGGCCTGCAGGAGAAAGGCGGCTTCGGCTTTCAACTTACCAACAGCATCATCAAGGCCATCATACTGGTAATACTATGAGTATAGTAGTATAAACCTCGTCGAACGATCTCCATTATATATATTCAATGGCAACATACACTTGCAGGACATGTTCGCCGGCGGGACGGGGACGTCGGGGTCGGCCATGGAGTGGGGGATGTCAGGAGCTGATGCGGAACCCGTCGGTGATGAAGAAGCTGCAGGCGCAGATCAGGGAGGCGTTCCGTGGGAAGACGGTGGTGACGGAGGGCGACCTGCAGGCGAGCAACCTCCAGTACATGAAGCTGGTGATCAAGGAGGCCCTGCGGCTGCACCCGCCGGCGCCGCTGCTGGTGCCCCGGGAGAGCATCGAGGAGTGCGAGCTGGACGGGTACACGGTCCCAGCCAAGTCACGGGTCATCATCAACGCGTGGGCCATCGGCCGCGACCCCAGGTACTGGGAGGACGCCGACGAGTTCAAGCCGGAGCGGTTCGAGGACGGCTCCCGAGACTTCACGGGCGGCAGCTACGAGTTCCTGCCATTCGGCTCCGGCCGCAGGATGTGCCCCGGCTTCAACTACGGCCTCGCCAGCATGGAGCTCGCCTTCGTCGGCCTGCTCTACCACTTCGACTGGTCGCTGCCCGAGGGGGTCAAGGAGGTCGACATGGGGGAGGCGCCTGGACTCGGCGTCCGCCGCCGCACGCCGCTAATGCTCTGCGCCACCCCGTTCGTCCCGGTCGCCGCCTAGCTAGCTGGCCACGTACATCGTCGTATGCTAGCCGCGAGCTGAGGGGCCTACTTGTATCTCTGTCTCAATATCTCTCTACCACACAACGGACGACACGTGCTTGCTGGTTAAATACGTCATCCGTACGTACTCGCACTGAGTGCTCTCCGTTGTACTAGTAGTGTGTTGTGTGTACGTATTAGCAGTACTGCGAAGCGTGTATTTTTATTGTGTACCTAAACTTTCTACTTCCATCGTAAAGTGTGCGTCCCGCTGTAGACGCAATGGTAATAAAGTGGGATTACATTCCTTTGCTTCTGTGTTTTAAATGCAATATATATCTAGAAGACGTTGATGATAGTAGTTAAAGTTTTAAACATTCCACAGTTGATGATAGTAGTTAAAGTTTTAAACATTCCACATGTCTCTGTGACATTATTGTTTGGAACTACTTTTGCTATATTTCAAGTCCCTCAAATATAATATGTTTTCAGCAACGATCTTCACCGTTGCCTCATGAGCGTGTAAGGCTGAGATTTAGCTCGATGGAGAAAAAATCGAGGCAGGAGTGGATACGGTACGTATCACCTGAGAACACAGGCATCTGACCATTAGGAAAAGTGTTATTGTTTTTTAATGTACGAGCAAATATATATTTCTGTGGACATACAATCAGCTACGCGATTATCTTATTACTTGGACGCCTGGCTATAACTATTCTTATAGTCTTATGGATACACGAAAAGCTTGGAGATTTATCTGAAAATTACGTCATGCGTTCTGATTCGTCTTGGGATCGAACTCTCTGCAGGCTGAACGCTGGTCTAATGACTATACACTGAAGACAAGAGAGAGTGAAGGACCATAAAAAGACTTCAACCGGCAATGATTGTTTTTTGAGGAAAAATCCCATTTGGTATCAAAAGATTGACTTAGATTTAAGAAGATACTTCCTTCGTCGACCACAAATATATAGGACTTTAGTTCATATGAAAATAGTTGTATACTATGAAAGTTTCATAATTTGTCTAGTAATAATGTTTATAATCTTGTGTCATCAATGTACACACACTTTTAGATATTTTTATCATATATATAGCCAGTCTTTTTCCCCCCTAAAAATCTGCATTCGCACCTACTGCATTACGATTTAAGAGGAAAGCAAGCTACAGGGAGGCCGCCACCGACAACCAAACAATAGAGTCATAATACACAACTTGCGCCCACAAACTAGACAATGAACGGCTAGGCTGAAACAACACCCACACACACTAAAACGCTGAAGCCATCAAGGACCCATACCGCGAAGGTGATAGACCACCATCCCCTGTTGCTACTACCCAGTTCCTACCTTCAAGCCTAATCACCCTCCCGTAATTAAGCTCTATTGTTTGGACTGCCGACCTCTGAACACACGCTGATTTGATCCGCTCCTTCCAAAGACACCAGGGTACCAAAAGAACTAGCTAGGGAGTCGAACCCTAAACTTGTGAGCCACCAGGTTACCAGGTTTGCTGTGCACTCTTGGAACCAGCGCCTGCAGAACCAAAGGAAGCAAAGCGACACAACAACAAAGCTACAGTTGTCTAGTCTCCTACAACTAAAAAGAACAAAGCGTGGACATTTTTTGGTCCGATATTCCAACGTGGGCCCATAGTCCTGCCTGCTGCGTTTCCGCAGCTCCTCGCTCCTACACTCATCCCTTGCAACAAAATTCTTCCTTCTAAATTAGTCACTGCACAATTATAGCAATACAATTTGCTAACCGAGGACTATATATATGAATGATTGACTATAGACCAATCTCCATTCTTTTTTTTGGAAGGAAGAAAGAATATCAAGGATTACGTGAAACCGAGCAACCAGACCACCTTCCATGCACGGCGCCACAATGGTGCATGCAAACAAGAATAATGCATGTGCAATCAAGAAGGAAGCCATGCAACCAATCAAGAAGGAAACTGTCATCATCAAAGACCACACCAACCACAAGCGGCATGTTAGCATGACTCATCAATCTCTTCTCTCATCACGTCTAAAAAGACTAAAAAATGGACACTGTTTTAGTGCAACAATCCAACATCGGGTCGTTGGTCTGCCTGCATGCGATCCCATGCTCGTTATCCCACCCGGCGTCGTTGCCCCCCACAATGGCCCACACGGCGCTTCTTTCCTAAAAATGCCACTCCACGCGAGAATCACGTGATCATGTCTCATCATATGCCACCAATAGACGGAAACCTACGACCAAACGGCGTCCACCAGTCGTAAGCACTTGTGAAAAAATCTCAAATTGCCTGGCCTGAATAGGAAGGAGGGGAAACGGACGTCCATCTGGGCATAATTAACGCTCGTGAAAAAAAAATCTCATGTCTCCGGCCGGCCAAATAGGAAGGGAAGAAACGGACATCCATCCGGCGTAATTAAGACTTTCGAAAAAATACGTCACTTCTCTTTCCTAAAATCACATTACATGTAAGCCTGAATTTTCATATTCTCTCCTCCTTCTCTTTTCCTTGTAGCGACAACCGCATAAAAGAGAGGTAGACGAGATCAGACGCCATATCCTGCTTCCCCACCCCACCACGAACCATCGTCGCTCTGACCGTCATCGATCATCATAGTGGATCGATCATCGCGCAAGCCACCGTTCAGCTCGTCCTGCCCGTGGAAGAAAGGAAAGGAACAACGTCCAGCGGCCAACCGAACAACTAGTGTGCGTCTCCGCCAGGCCCTCCGCACCGGCTCACCATCGTCAAAGGATCAGTACGTCTCTGCCGGCGTCTTCCACCGCTGTTGCCCTCTTGGTAGGGCAAAGTCCACTGTCCTCGTCAGTTTGATAGTTTGGCCGCCGCACCCATCGATCTCGGCAGTACTAGGTGTAACCGCGCATAACCCGCCTACCGCATCATCACCCAGGGTATATATGTCTCCAAAACTTTCGTGGCCAATCGTCACTTGGTTAGTATTCAGGTTGCTTCTCCAGCTTTCAAGTGCAATTCCTGTTTGGACGTTCCCTATAGTATTCAGGTTGCTTCTCCCGCTTTCATTTTTTTAGGCCTCCATTTAGGTTCTATGTCATCCAACTAAACAAGCCAGTTAGGAGCACGTACCGCAATACAAATTTATATTTTTGTTTATGATAATTAATGTTACTTTAGCTTTAAACAATAATTATTTATATGCAGGGCCATACTTTCATAAACAGGACAGCTGCAGGTGACATATTAAGATCGAGTTTTGTCCTGGCAGTTTGCAATAAGATTGTTTTGATTTCTTCAAAAAATTAGATTGTTTCGATTTTATGCTAAAACTTAAATTATATTTTAATTGTTCACGCATTATGAAGACAGATTAAAAAAACAAACGTTCTCAACATCTCTTAAATTATATTTTAATTGTTCATGCATCATGCTTATGTCGACCCTGTGCATGCTGGACCTTTGGCCAGCAGATGGCAGGGCAGTAGCTATAGGAATTAATATGCTCTATTTAATTATTCTTTGCAATATTATTTGCTTGATCATAAGGCATAAGAGTAGAAGAGCATAGCAGTTCTGTTTTAGTTCATCTTGCGAACAGAAGCTCAGTGCAATTTATTTATGATTCAAATTCTATGTTTTTGGAGCTTCCTAGAATTTTCGTTCTGATCCACATATAGTTTTCGTGCTGCAGAGGTTGTACTACTGGTAGCAAGAATGCCGCAATAGCTGGTATTGTTGTGGCGGTTCCCACGATGTGTAACTGTTTGTGTTATTAGTAGTATATATTTAGTTTATGTGGACTTCCTACCAATAAATTAATGAACATGCTTAAGAGAGGGTGTCGACGAAATATGGTCGGCAGTCTATCTAGGGGTATGCCCAAGGTAGTAGATTATCGGTAGACAGATGCGCAAGCTACAAACAAGATGGTGACGCAAGACAGACACGAGGTTTTATCCAGGTTCGGCCGCCGTGAAGGCGTAATACCTACGTCCTGCGTCTGATTGTATTGATGTATGTCAATGAGAGATGTTTTTGAGAGGGGTCCCCTGCCTGCCTTATATAGTCTGGGGGGCAGGGTTACAGATCTGGAAACTAATCCTAACCGGTTACAATTGCCATAGGTGGCCGGATAAGGATTCCTATTCTCATCGACCAGGATCTTGCTTGATCTCCAAGTCTGTCTTGATTCCTTGCGTGGGACTCCGAGCAGATCGGCCGAGCCGCGCGTCGTCTTCTAGTGGACCGGACCCCCTGGACTAGGCCGGCCCAAGCCTAGCCGTAAGGGTATAGGGGTTAATACCCCCACAGCTAGTCCCCGAGCACCATGTATTATGTTGCGACACGCCATTTGATCTTCTTCGGCTAATGCAGTCTATCTTCATGTCATCTCCAACTGGTTGAAACATCGACCAAGCAAATATGCTAGTATTCTGGTCAGCACAGAGAGCAGTAGACCACGATTATAGCCGAAGATTCCGGTTGTCCGAATAATGCATGGTGCTCTAAAGAAAAAAGAAAAAGATTTCTTTCCTGATCAAGTGTGCCCAGTTGTATTTCTGAAAAGAAATGTAAGTGACCCTTGTACAGTAGTAGTTATGGCCAATAGTCAGAGCGTAAGGGTCGATAAAATAAACACATTCACCGCAAGGTGAAGTGTGCCCACTTAGTCCCCGAGCCTGGTAGTAGGTGACGTAGGCACGTGGTGCCAGAGTCTAAAAAGAATTCCTAATTAAGTTGAAAATACAATCGTCGTACAAGCGATACGAGATGCACCGGCAGGTGCATCGTACCGATGTAGTCCCCGAGCTTGCTAGAAGGCGAGGCATCAGCCTTGTAGCAAGGTTTAAGTGAGAAAAAATAAATGCCTCTCAACTATATGTGAGTACAAATCACATGTAGCCGAGGAGAGTGGTCTCCGAGCAATTGTCGGAGAGTGGTCAGGGCAGTCCCCGAGCAGGAGAGTGGTCGGAACAGTCCCCGAGCACGATGGTGGTCTAAACGATTTCCGAGCACGATGGTGGTCTGGACAGTCCCCAAGCACAAGGATAGTCACGACAGTCCTCGAGCACAAGGATAGTCGCGACAGTCCCCAAGCACAAAAAGTGTGGCAAAAAACCATATGCCACTTGTACTATTATTTTATGTATTTATTTATTTACTTGTTCTGTCAAGTCCAATCTGACATGTCTGGTCAAAAAAGTAGACGGGTATAGCACGTCATACTGCCTTTTTGTCTTGTCAAGCAAACAGTTGCGTGGCACCTGTCAGTAGGTGCGTCAGCGTGGGCCCTCCCACACTGGCAACGAAGAGGCGCATATATTGGCGTAGATCTCGAGGCTGTGAAAACAACCGTCTGTGGCGCATGCGCATGTCTCCCAAGAATCTTGGGCAGACGAAACGGCATAACTCTTGGGTTAAATACAGTATAGGATCGGTAAGTTACTATTTACTGAACCCCATTGCCATTCACAACCGTAGCTTTCTTCTTCCTCTCGCCAACCCTAATACATCCAAAATCGCCACCAATCAATCCGCCGCCATTTCCCCGTTCACCAACAAGGCCAGTCATGGTGAAAAGTGATGCGCAGAAGAAAGCAGGGGTCATGGCGAAGGAATGGTGGAAATCGAAAAGCAACGAGCAGACCATTGAAGACCTCGTCACCATGGGGGTACTCCACAACAAGGAGCTCACAGGATGGCGTGCGCTGGAGGGTGAGGGGTACCCCGATCCACAACCAGGTGAGATCATGGTGTTCGAGGATTTCTTTAAACGGGGATTTGGGGTTCCGGTACATCCATTTCTTCAAGGGCTCTGTCTTTACTATGAGATTGAGATTTGCAATCTGTATCCCAACTCGATCCTCCTTGTCGCCACTTTTATACATCTCTACGAAGCATATGGCGGCTTCTAGCCCCATTTTGATTTTTTCTGCCATCTTTTCTGCCTGTGGAAGAAAGGAAGCGGTGGTTCGAAGATAGCCGGAGGTGTGTACCTCAACCTCTATGACGGCATGAAAGCCTAGTACCTGCACTGCCCATGGAACATGTCGTTCGAAGACTGGTACAAGAAATGGTTCTACATCCACGAAGAGCCAAACACAATCACACTGTGCGACACGGGCTACATTCCAGAGAAGAAGATAAGCTGGTCAGAGAAGCCCGAGCATCTTGGACAAATCCCAGAAATATTTGGAATGATCCCGTGGAAAAAACTGGATGGTCCGAGCGTGGCCGGGAGCTTCATTAGCCGACGAATCCAGCCCTGCTAGAGGAGGGTACATCCTGGCTATGAGTATCAAGGGAGCGCGGACCCGACGAGGATGAGGCAGGAGGCGCTTGACAAAATCGAAGTCAAAGCCAGAATGGGCGAGCTATTTAACTTAGCCGATCCAAATTATGCCAGATTGAGCAACATCGAGCATGCTTTCAAGCTTGCTCGACCTTCCCCAAAGGTAACTCGTCTGGCCTTGTACCCATAATCTTATATTGTGGTAGGATAAGTGGAAACTTACTGTGTTCACTCCCTTTTGTTACCTAGGTTAATGGTCGGGATAGAGCGACAGTGTTTGTGTCGCCACCCCCTGGAGTAGAGTGGCCACAAGGAGCTGATCCCACCACCCAGACCAGCGTCACGATCGAGGACGAGGACGTCGACTGGGCGGTGCTCGGAGCTGGAGAGGAGGCAGCGGCCAAAGCCGCTGGTAAGCAGCCGGCTGCCCCCAAACAGTCGAAGAAGAGATCAGTAACCACCCTGCTCACCGGGGGTGCTCTAAATATCAATGTGCCCGAGGGGGGCCTGAAGGAGAACCCGGCCAACAAGCGTCGGTAGGCGATTTTTGCTTGGTCGGACGATGACACCGAGGAGGGAGAGGATGCAGACACCTTTTGACTTGTCCCTCGAAAAAGGAGGAAGCAACTGGAGTCGATAAAGCAAGGTGGGTCCTCCGCGCCTATGGGACCCACATCGCCGACGGTGGTGAAGGATGCAGCCGGGTCGACCTTGGGAGTATCTGAGCAAGGAACGCGACCGGCGACGACAGCGACAACTCAACCGAGCACGCCACCGACCACTGCAGCGCAAAGGACAAGCGGCGGAGGAGTCAAGCACGAAGGCCTAGCGATAGTGCTGGATGTAGAGGGAGACCAGGAGTCACCCGCACAGCATGTGGAGCAAGTACGGTCGAAGAGATGCACCTTCGCAACATCATTCCGCGCTTCCAACATGTAAGTATTTGTAACATTGATGTTAGTTAGCAATTTGCATTGAATATGATTGCCTTCTGAACTTAGCTCGGATGTACTAGTTCGACGTCCATAGAAAGTCTGGACCAGCTAGCCAGAAGTAGCATGGCTCCACCAATAAGTTCAGAGCAGACTACCCAGTAGCCGGCCACCGAGGAAGTCGTAGTAGAAGGTCTGTCCGGGCCTCAGCAAGCGAGCAATCAGACAACAGTCCCCGAGCAGGTGGTCGAGGGACCAGCCAAGACAGACATGAGTGCTTCGAGCGCTAAACCTACTGAGGGAAACACCTCAGCGTGGATGGTGATGGAGCAGACCGAGGAGCAGTGGCCGGAGATGAGAGCACAACCCACATTTACCGACGCCGCAACTCGTGGGAAGGCTGTGGTGATTACAGATGCTGCCGACGCCGGGCCAGCACCAGTACCTGAAGAAGAGTCTGAAGTGGACGAGGTGGAGGAGGTCCTGGGCCATCCGCAAGACAAGCGACAACATGTGTATGTGTTGCATTGGCGAAACGACCAATGGGTTGTCCATGAGGAAATCCCAGAGGTCGAAGAAACCAAAAAAGTTGAACGGGCGATGAAACGGCTTGTGACAGAGGTGCAGGTAAGCTTTGCTTCACCCCCTAGTCTCGGTGTTTAGTCATAGTTGTCTTACTTAGCTATCTGCACACAGGACTTAATGAAGACCGCAAGGTACCGTAAGAAATGCTTCGACCAGATCGAGGGGATCGCTGCAAGCAACAAGGAGCTGACGGCGGAGGTGGAATGCTTGCGCCAGCGACTTGAAGCCGCCGACCATGAAATGACGGTGCAAGAGTCCCAGAACCTGGTCATCCAGCTCAGTAATAAAGAGCAGGAAAGGACAAGTAAGTAGCCATTTTATCATACCGACCATTGACAAGTGCTGTTGCGTTGTTGGTAGTAACAGCTGTAGTGCAGGCTTAGAAGCTAAAGTGATCCGTCTCTGAGAGGACAACAGTCGTGCGGTCGTGGAGTGTGATCGCCTGAAAGAGGACAACAGAAAACTGGTGCAAGACCAGTCGCATCTCCGGGGCCACACGACCAAGATGATAGTGGAGGTGAAAGGTAAGTTGTCCAACCGCCTTTGCTCATTTTTGTCGCCTACCATAGTTTATAGTGGTCTATCGTCTTAACAGCGTGTGCGGTTTGCAGTTATAAAAATCAATGCAAAGAAGCATCTGGAGGCCGTGATGCAAGACCGTGATGGCTGGAAGGTGCAATGCCAAGAGATCACCAAGGTCTATGACACCTAGAGAAGCCAGTGCCAGGAGGTGGCAAAGGGCATTTTGCCGGTCCTTAACCTCATCGATCCGGCGCTAGCAGAAGATGTGCCAAGGACGTCGCAGCTGGGATTGATCGAGAGATGCCAAAGGGCATGGGGATGGTTCCAAGAGTTCATGAAGGAGGCGGGAGAGTATGCAGGCGCACATTGCTAAGCATGGTACGTGCTCACTACACCTTGATGGATCTCAAGCGCCTGGAGGCTGGATACCCAAAGGAGATAGATCCAGACATGGCTGAGGAGCTACGGATGACCCAGCTGGACTTGTCGGCGAAAATAATTGGCGATATTAACCTGTGTGGAGGTGCAACAACACCCGTACAAGGAACGCCATCAATAAGTTAGCTGGGAGCGCCGTCATTTTCAAGCCAACCGGCGAAGCCTGCGGTCTCGACTAGCCAGTCATCGGCGGGGCCATCTTCTTTAGCTCGATCAGTGCTAGAGTCCCCGAGACCCTTGCACGATGTCAGGCCCAGTGAACAGCAGGTGCCGCGTGCCCCGACCAGCCAATAGTATAGGCTATAGCTATAGAAGAAGATGTAGTTGTGTTATTGTAAACTTGGACCTTTTCAGGCAAGCTTGTAATAACGTAACTGTATATCAACATAAGCTTGTTTGTTTTGTAAAAAACATGTTTAAGCTTGAATATTGTGTTGATGTAACTAAGTTAGAACATGTTGTCGTTCTGTTTAGTTGTATCAGTTTAGTCAACATGTCATCCTGAAAGGTTTGTATGGCCCTGGTTTGTCTTGTGGTCGGAGTGTGAGGTGCGTAGCTTGCGCACATGTAGAAACACACAAGTCAAACCAGAGAGCACCTACCGATCACCCGTAGCGTAGAGAGTGGATCCCATGCACGCGTTGGGAGGAACCGGAGACAGGGTCTGCTCTGAAAACCCGAGAAGGAATGGTGGTCGGTTTTAACTGGTAGAGTTAGAATAACAATAGACTTTGAAATGACACATTAGAGTGGTCGAAGAAATCATAATAGCTTTATTGAAATAAATCAATAGTACAAGAGGGGTACATATCTTAGTAGCTAAGCATAGAAACGCCTAAGCTTGTCGATGTGCCAGGAATTGGGTACGTCTGTGCTGTCTAGGCGAGCTAACCTATAAGATGTAGGGCGTGTAACCTCCTTGATCATGAATGGTCCTTCTCATGGGGTTGCGAGTTTGTGGACGCCTGCCTGATTCATCTTCCACTTCAGGACCAGGTCCCCGACCACGAAGAACCGCTCCTTGATGTTCTTGTTGTAGTACCTGCGCAAAACAGCAAGGTATTTGGCTGTACGTACGCAAGAGTCGAGCCGCTTCTCTTTTGCACTATTCACTTCTAGCTCCCGCACTTCATTGGCCTTGTCTTCGTCGAAATTCTCTACCCATGCTGATCTGAAGGCTATATCTACTAGAAGTACTGCCTCAGCGCCATAAACCATAAAGTATGGTGATACGCCGGTATTACGACTGGGCTGGGTTCTGAGACCCCAGACCATGGCTGGTAACTCTTTAAGCCATCTTCCAGGAGCTTTGTCATTCTCTCTGTACATCCTCTTCTTAAGTGCATCCAGGATCATACCGTTTGCCCGCTCGACCTACCCATTTGCTCTAGGGTGTGCCACCGAGACATACTTTACTACTATGCTCCTTTCATCGCAGAAGTCTCAAAAAGCGTTCCCAGTGAACTAAGTACCTAGATCGGTGATGATGCTGTTGGGTATGCCGAAGCGGTGGATGACCTGGTCGAGGAACACGATAGCCTTTTCTGAAGATGCCATGACCAGGGGCATGTACTCTATCCACTTGGAGAATTTGTCGATCAGCACAAAGACACATGTAAATTTCCTAGGGGCTGGTTTGAAAGGGCCGATCATGTCCAGTCCCCGGCATGCAAAGGGCCAAGAGGATGGTATAATCTAAATCTTGTGTGCTGGTACGTGGATTCTCTTGGTGAAGAACTGACAACCTTCACAATAGCGGACTAGCTTCTCTGCATAGGCTACGGCTGACGACCAATAAAACCGTGCTCAAAAAGCCTTGCCAACCAGCGTTCTCGAGGACACGCGGTTGCCACAGGAGCCAGAGTGGATTTTGTCTAGGAGACGTTCACCATCCTCCTGGGTTATACACTTCATCATGATTTCCTCCTTCATGTTCTTTCACCACAGTTTGCCATCGACGAGCAAATACTACTTACTGCGACGCATCAGGCGTTCGTTTTCTGTCCGATCGGTGTAACCACTACCATCTATCAGGTACTTGATGAAAGGTACTCTCTAGTTAGGCTCCTTAGTGGTCGGAGGTGGTTTGGTGGTGTTTGACGTCGGAACCGTAGCCACCAATAGCTGGTCTGGAGGCTTGTCGACCGTGGGATCTTCTTCTTTGATGGAGGGCGTGAGCAGATCTTGAACAAATACGCCATGTGGGACTTTGGCTCGGGATGATCCTAACTTTGACAACGTATCTGCTGCTTGATTTTTGTCCCGGACCACATGTGTGTACTCGATGCCATAGAACTTGCCTTCTAGCTTTCTGATCGCTTTGCAGTATGCGTCCATCTTTTCGCTGGTCGTATCCCAATCCTTATTGAGTTGGTTGATGACCAGAGCCGAGTCTCTATAGACATAGAGATGCTTGACACCGAGCTCGGCCGCGATGCGCAGACCGTGTAAGCATGCTTCGTACTCGGTGGTGTTATTAGACGCCGGGAAATAAATCCTAAGGACATATCGGAGCTGCTCCTTGGATGGTGATACGAAAAGGACTCCTGCTCCTGTGCCATCGATGTTGAGAGAGCCGTCAAAGTACATCTTCCAATACTCCACGGGCCCCTGAGAGGCAAGTGTGCTTAAGTCTATCCACTCGACAATAAAATCAACAAGTGCTTGAGACTTGATTGTAGTACGGCTTGCAAATTCCAAGGAGAAAGAGCATAGCTCCATTGCCCATTTAACGATGCGCCCATTCGCATCCTTGTTGCGAATGATGTCTCCCAGAGGGTACTCGGTCATGACCACCACATGATATCTGTCGAAGTAGTGTTTCAACTTTCGGGATGTAATCAGTATGGCGTAGATCAGTTTATGAATCTGTAGGTACCTGGTTTTGTATTCATTGAGCACCTCACTGATGAAATAGATTGGTCACTATACCTTGTAGACATGGCCGGGCTCGTCGCGCTCGACCACCATGGCAGTGGAGACCACTCGATTAGTTGCTGCAATGTAAAGCAGGAGGGTTTCGTCTTCTCTAGGAGCAGTGAGGACCGGAGGTGACATAAGGAATTGTTTCAGCTGTGTAAAGGCAGCGTCTGCTTCCTCTGACCACTCAAACTTCTCGAATGCTTTGAGTAGCTTAAAAAACAGTAGTCCTTTTTCGCCTAATCTTGATATAAAACGACTGAGGGCAGCCATGCATCCGGTAAGCTTCTGAACATCCTTCACCTTTTTGGGTGGCTTCATGTCCAAGACAGCTTTTACCTTCTCTGGGTTAGGGCGTATGCCATCGTGACTGACGACGTTGCCGAGTAGTATACCAGATGGAACACCAAAGATGCACTTCTTTGGGTTTAATTTCCATTGGAATGTGTTAAGGGTTGCAAAGGTACGCTCTAGGTTGTCGACAAGGGTATATGCTTCCTTGGTTTTGACAACTATGTCATCAACATAAGCCTCGATGAGGTCGTCTTTTATCTTGTCTTTGAGGCAGGCCTGTATGGCACGTTGGTAGGTAGCCCCAGCGTTCGTGAGCCCAAACGACATGGTCGTGTAGCAGTAGGCGCCGAAGGGCGTGATGAAGGATGTCTTGATCTAGTCATCCTTTTTTAGAGCAATCTGGTGATAACCAGAGTAGCAATCGAGAAAGGAAAGTAGCTCGCAACCGGCAGTTGAATCCACGACCTCGTCTATGCGAGGTAAGCCGAAGGGGTCTTTAGGGCAGTGTTTGTTGAGATCAGTGTAATCAACGCATATTCTCCATTCATTATTCTTTTTGCGTACAAGAACCGGGTTGGCTAACCATTCCGGATGATACACTTCCTTGATAAATCTAGCTGCTAAAAGCCATGTAACTTCTACCCTAATAGCCTCCTTTTTGTCACGAGCGAACTGTCGTAGCTTCTGCTTGATGGGTTTGGCCTTACCATCGACATTTAAGGAGTGCTCGATCAAGTTCCGAGGTACACCGGGCATGTCAGCGGGTTTCCATGCGAACACACTCATGTTGCTTCTCAGGAACCTGATGAGCGCGTCTTCCTATTTAGGATCTAGGTTGGCCCCGATAAGGGCCGTTTTGCTGGAATCGCCGTCGACCAGCTGGATCGCTTTGTGCTCTTTGGACTTGATGTTCTTGCATGGGGCCTCAAGCTCTGGAATCTCCAGGTGATCAGCTAGGGTCTTCTTGGCATCGAGCGTGGTCTCGGCCATGCGAATAGAGAGGTCGTGAGCCTCTGCTATTTTGAAGCTGTCCTCCTCGCAGGTGTAAGCTGCGTATACGTTGCCCCTGAGAGTTAGAACCCCCTTCTCAGTAGGCATCTTGAGCACCAAATACCTTTAGTGAGGTATGGCCATGAACTTGATGAGCACTGGTCGGCCAAGGATAGCATGGTAGGTGCCTTCGAAGTCGACGACCATGAAATTGACGTAGTCGGTGCGGAAGTGGTCTGGGGTAGCGTGATCTGCCCAAGAGGTGTAGAGCTCTGTCCGGGGAGAACACCTCAGAACTGTGCCTCGTATGGCTTGAGATTAGCCTGGGTTATCTTCAGGGCTGGCAAACTGTTCTTGAACAGTATATCGATGGAACTGCCGCCGTCAATCAGCACTCTGTCGAACTGAACCTTGTTGATACAAGGATCGAGAACCAGAGGAAAACGCCCTAGCTCAAGTATTGTAGCCCATTGGTCCTTTCTGCTGAAGGAGATCTCACGGTGAGACCAAGGAGGGAGCCGAGGATCGCGATGAGGTTGTTGGCATTGGCCACGTTCAAGCAAGCGTGGGCGAGCAGCTTGCGTTCTCATTTGGTCTCAATGGACACTCTGCCCCCAATGATGGTGTGGACGCGGTTAGTTGGCTTGATGTACTTGTGACGGAGATCTGTGTCTTCATCATTGTTGTCCTCATTACGCTGCTCCCCTGCGTCGTTAGGCTTGTCGGATGTATCCGGAGCCTGTTGGCGCGTGTAGATAGATTTGAGGACGCAACAATTCTGCATGGTATGGTTTGATGTGGGATGAAGCTGGTAGGGTCCTTTCAATGCTTTGGCGTAGTCTTCTTTGTAGTTGTGACGTCCGCCACCTTTTTTATCGGCGTTGACTTCGCCGCATCTTCCCGAGCACGCTTGCCCCTGTAATCGTCACGGTGATTACGCCTGCTGATTACGCTGGTCGCGGTGGTCGCGGGAATCGTTGCACTGGTTGCGGCGATCAAAATTGTCGTTCCGACCACGGTTGCCGCGGTAGTCGTCGCGGTGTGGGGGTGGTTGGAGCGTGGAACCCTTGCTGCTTCTTCGATGATTATCTTTTTAGCATCATCGGCATCTGCATATTTTTTAGTAGTGGCTAGGAGCGCTGTGACCGATTCAGGTCTTTTGCGGAGGAGCTTGTCCCTTAGGGCATCGTGGAAGCGGAGACCAGTGATGAAAGCCTCGATTGCCTCATTGTCGAAGATTGACGGGACCTTGATGCGCATCTCCGAGAAGCATCGGACGTACTCACGCAGTGGCTCATCTTTGCGATCTCGAATCCGTTGCAGATCATATTTGTTGCCGGGTTGTTCACAAGTAGCAATGAAGTTGTCGATGAATGCTTGCTTGAGCTCTTGCCAAGAATCAAAGTAGTTCGCCGGCAAGCTAACTAGCCATTGGTGGCCTGCATGGCCGATGGCAACTGGGAAGTAATTAGACATGACGTGCTCGTCAGCCATGGCTGATCTGCACGCGGTCTCATAGAGCATGACCCATAATTTGGGGTTCTCCTTGCCGTCGTACTTCTAAAGTTTTTCGAGCTTGAAGTTCTTGGGCCATATGACTTGGCGAAGGTGTGGAGTAAACTGCTTCAAACCTAGAGGACCGTGGGTAGTATCATATTCCATATGGCGATAGCTTTCATGGGATGCACGATCGTTGGCTCTTTGGTTAATGCGATCGCGCATATCACATTCTCCGAGGTAATGGCGAAGATCGTTATTGCCATCATGGCGATCTCGGTTGCCACCCTAATTAATCCTGTGACCGTGGTTATCGCGGCGATTATCATGGTTGTCTCGGCGGTTGTCGTCCTGGAAGTCACAGCGGTTGTCATCCCGACGGCGGTTGTCGTCCCGACCACCATCATGGCCACCATTTCCACCTTGATGGTTGTTTGATGGGTCATTGTTGCGCGAGCCACGTTAGTTGGGTGGCTGTGAGTGACTTGAGTACTGACGACTGTGGCTTGATTCGACTGAGAGGGATGGAGCCCGGGCTTGATTTGCAATCTCTACGGTCTGGGCCATAGCAGCCGTCAGGTAAGCTTGTATATCATCACAAACTACCTAGATTTCCGGGGTATTGGGTAGTCGTTGCATTATCGCCATAGCAACAGCTACGTTGGCGCTTGGAGTCCTGAAGACCTGCTTGTCCCCTACTCTATCAAAGGCATTGGTAAGGTCGCATGGCTGGACCCTTATGCGTCGTGCCTCCTCTTCTGCCTCGACTTTAGCTTGTCGGTGATTAAACCGGTCAATATTGCGTGCTTCGCGTGCTGGCCTTTCTTGTTCTGTTTCGCCAACTGCCGGTGGCTCATCATTACTAACAACATTGATCAAGTCTCATCGCCTTGGTGGGAAGGATGGGAATCGTGGGAACCCCGGGGCGTGGTCTAGGATATCCAGATCGTATTCAACGCCTTCATTGTCATGATGCTAGAGCTCGGTGTGGACAGAGCCATTAGATGCGATGCCGGACGGGGAGCTTGAGCCGCCCTCTTGAACTGTGTGGACCGATCCTTCTTGATACTCCTCAATCCGGACCATGTTGACAAAGTTGCGCAGGCCGTAGGGCTGAGCCTGGTAGTTCTCCATTGAGGCTTCGCACTCGAAGAGCCGGAGACCCGTCACGGGGGCTGGTCGGTGATGAACGGAGCGCCCTTCAGGAGTAGACGTGACCACGAGATCCGTACCAAGCCGTGCAGGATGACTGGCCCGAGCTGGTCGAGTAGATCTATTGTGGGTAGTGGTTACCTGCTCATTACGTTGATTTTGAATCGAACTTACCAGAGCTAGGGTTTCAGCAAGCTTAGTGCCGACTCGATCGATGGAGTTGAGCAGTGGTATTCAGATCAAGTAGTGGCGATCCAGCTCTGAATGGCCGCGCTAGTCTGACGGGCGCAAACTTCGTGGCACTCGCGTCCGCCCGGTATCTTGACATCTTGCGTGAAACCTCCTCAATTTTTTTATCATAGCCTCCACATATGATATCTTGACAAGTTTCATGATTTTTGGACTTTGTTTGCTTTTTATAGAATTTAAAAATAACTCGACCGCAAGTTCGTGGTCATATTTCATGAATAAGATGTTCGAAATTGGTGGTCTGTTCCTGGATACGGCCTCACATTATACTAAATAACATGAATATCATTTTTCCATTTATTTTTTTTCATTATTCGAATGACTAGCAGTTATAATTTGAATTATCCAAGAAAATTCAATTAAATGAAATAAATTAAAGAAATATAGAAAAAGTCTGATAAATGTGCCACATTGTTACATGAAGTTCCAGGTATTGTATGAGGACTGCAGAAAAAGTTTGGAGGTCAAAAGTGAAAAAAATATGATTTGCCGAGTATCAAAAAATGACACTCGGCAAAGGTGCCTCTTTGCCGAGTGTCAGGACGGCTGGCACTCGGCAAAGATTTTTTTAAATTTTTTTAAAAAACCCCTCTTTACCGAGTGCCAGGCCGGTTGGTACTCGGCAATGAATTTTAAAAAATTAAAAAATACTTTGCCGAGTGCCAGGCCAGGTGGCACTCGGCAAAGAATTAAAAAAAATTAAAAAAACCTTTGCCGAGTGCCAGATCGGGGGCACTCGGCAAAGAATTAAAAAAAATAAAAAAAACTTTGCCGAGTGCTAAATCGAGGGCACTCGGCAAATGGGGAATTTAACCCCACCGGCTGGGCCGGCCCACACACACCGCACACACGCACGCGCCAGCGCCGCCCGTGCACCCACGCCCGTGCCAGCGTCGCCGCTGCCCACGCACCCGCGACAGCGTCTCCCCCCGTGCCGCACCGGGCCGCCCCCGGCGCCGCGCCACTGGAGGAGGAGGAGAAAGAGAGGAGGAGGAGGAGAGGTGGAGAGGAGGAAGGAGGAAGAAAAGGAGGCTGCCCAAGCAACGGCGCCTTCGCATCCGGCCATCTCGGTCGCCATTCTGCAGTGGTGAGCCCCTACGCCATCTCCGCCTGATGGATGTGGATGCATGAATAGATTAAGATGTCCTAGTTAGGGTGCCTTCATGGACGCTGGTTATGGTGCATACTTGCAAATCTGAGGTTTAGCATGGATGGATTGTGGATGCATGGATTGATGTTTGTCATAAATTAATATAGCTTATGGAATATATTAGTAATAGGATACAGATCCTAAATTTATAATCCCTGATCCTTGCTTATCCTGATTATGTTGCTAGGTGTTCCTTACATAATCTTGTGCATGTCGGCCATCGTGTCGTTCATATATATATGTGCATATCGGCCATTGTGCCGTTGGTTTTCTTGCAGGTTTTGGAAACCTCACCATGCAGGGGAGGTGCTGCCGAAATTTTGTATTGACAGTTTTATGTTTCTTTTTTTGCAGAGAAGAGCCCGTCGGAGCAGAGCCGGAGTACCTCAGCGACCCCGATCGCCTTCCTCGCCGCTGTGGGTCTGCCTGCACCGCGTTGCCTCGCCACTGCACCGACCCGCCACGACCCCGCTAGCCTGACTCCACCGCCACCCTAGGTATAATCCCTCTTTCCGTATTGTAGTCGTAGATCACGTAACCCAGTTAGGCGTCTCCCGTTCGAAAGAGATACGGTTGGAAATATGCAGATATTTCCATATCTAAAACTGTATCTGTTTCGAATTGTCCATGTTTTTTGGACAGCCCACGGATGCGTAGATGAGTTAGTTTCCATGGTCTGCTCCGATCCGAGATAGAGTTTCGGCATCATCTCCCTTTTGTTCTCCGGATACACACTCTCCCTAGCAGGACGTGTTTTTGGAGAATGGTGGGGAGGTGCTGCCGAAATTCTGTCTCGGATAGGAGTAGAGCATGGAAACTAACCTCATCTACAGATTCTCGCGTGGGATTATGACCTATCCTCACCTATTAGATAGTAGGAACGTCGTGTAGATGCAATTGATGTTTATATTACTCGTCGCTATATATGTTAGAGGATGGAGGTCCGTGAGTGGATGTACATGGGCCGCGCAAGTCAGGGTTAGGTCACCAATGAATGGATCGACAAGACGATGCTTTCTTGGAACGGGCATTTAGCGTGGCTGCTAAAGGAGCGAGTAAATTTTGCTGTCCCTGCAGCAAATGTGCAAACAGGAAAAGACAAACAAAGAAGGTCATGGGGGAACATCTTTGGAAGAATGGATTTACGGTAGACTATACCCGGTGGGTCTACCATGGTGAAGTCGATCCAATTTAGCTCGTACTTAGTTTAACATTCGAAGTTACTCGTACGTACAAATAATATAATGATGTATCCTGCTTGAGCTTGTAGGGCCAGAGGGATGCGTCTATGCGTGCCGAGTTGAGACAGGTTGCCGATGGCTTTGCCTATAGGGTCAGGTCATTTTCCGGTTATGACGTGAATGGATATTGCTTTCGCACAACAAGCTACGAGCAGAGTCGGCCCAATCGAAGAACCACAAGTTCCTGAGTTTTTACGCCCGGCGTTGATGAGGTCAAGTATTATGGAAGAATTGAAGAAATATACGAACTCAAGTTTCATGGTTCCAAACCTTTTAATCCTGTCATATTCAAATGCCATTGGTTTGATCCTGAAGCAACGAGACAGACATATTGTAATCTTGGTCTAGTCAAAATTCGACATGATTTCGTCTTACCAGGAGATGATGTCTATATTATGGCCCAACAGGCCACGCAAGTTTATTATCTCCCATATGCGTGTCAAACCAAAAGGCATCTTAAGGGTTGAGATATTGTGCACAGGGTATCGCCACACGATAAAGTGCCTGTCCTAAACGATGAAGATTACAACTTAGACCTAAACACATATGACGGAGAGTTCTTTCAAGAAGAGGGACTAGAAGGGAGGTTTGAGATAGACTTAACCAAAGTGATCGGAATGGAAGTAGACAATGAAACGGTTATTGAAGAGGACGCTGGAGATGAGGTGCAAAATGTGAAGGACTTACAAATGCTTGAGCGATTACATTTAGACAATGACAATGGCAACATTGCTCATTCGGATAGTGTTGATTATTTCGACATGATTGATAGTGATGATGAGACTTATGATGCAGCTAATCCCGACCATGAAGATTATTTCTAATACATGTAATACTATTTTATTTTGTAATTATGTTTTGTTTATTTTGCATTTCTTTCTAAGCACTTCTTGTTTATCTGTGCTTATTGGTTTACTCTTTTTAATTGCAGGTGATTGAACAAAGATGGTGGGAGGTGGGATGAGGAAGCTAACGTTCTTGTACCGAAGGACAAGCACCGTGGCACTGGGGGAGAGTAGGAGGAGGAGGAGCCACAGGAGAGAGCCGTCGCCTGCCGCCCCATCGCGTGAGGAGGAGGAGGAGCGGGTGCCCTAGGAGGACGCTGAGGAGGCATAGGAGGACACACAGGAGGACGACGAGGAGGAGGCGACAGCAGTGGGTTCCGCTTCCTCTAGTTCATCGAGCATCTACTTGCGAGGTCCTGCGAGCCTCCCTCAGCGATCGATACCTCGTGAGAGACGCTCGCTGATTCAACCCAAGGGGGAAAAATAAGTAACTTTAGATGTTATCACTACTTTATATGATATGTTGAAAATCAAAATAGAAACTAATAATTTTTCTTAATCACCTGGGCAGGAACTGGATGATTGTGGTGAGTGGAGGTGCTCACACACGCCAAGTCAATGGCATCCTCGGTCTTTTGTGCAAGGAGCACTTCCCTGGCCTGGTTGAGTACGCCGGAGTGACGGGGCCGGCCTACTCGTTTGACCACTACGTCGCCGCCCCCGATGCTGCAGATCAGGCCCGCAGGGTATTCAACAACAAGGCGGAGCGGGTGAAGCAAGAGCTGTGGGTAAGTCCTCCTCACACTATATTGCTCAATACATCGCATTCATTAGACATTCTTGAAATAATGAATGAATATATCGTATTTGTATGTAGGATTTCTTTAGATGCCAGGACGGACATGAGGCCAGGGCGGATGCGGTGGCTACCAAATGCTGCAAAAAAGTCATCGTGGACATGCATTACGAGGCGCGCATCCAGGCCATCGTAACTTACCACGGGACCGTCCTTGGAATGAAGGTCACCAAAAGGGATGCAAGGAGCATGACGCTGACCCGGGACCAGTACCTGCAGGTAAATACAGAACATTAATACAGATTCCTTTTGAGATTAAGTAGGCTTAATTTTATCTTCTGATATGTCATGTACTTGATGGCCTGTAGATGATTCCTTATTGGTGCGCCACGCATCCCCAGTGCTGGGAACAGATGGTGGACAAGTGGTGCTCACGCGAGTGGGAGGAGACACACAACTTGTGTCGGGAGCGGCGTTTGATGATGCTAGGTGTAGCACACCATCAAGGCAGCTGCAGCCTTAGCGGATACGCAGAAACATGGGTACGTGAATTTATTTATTTATTCTAACGCTCAATTCTGCATGATTTCTAATCATCTTGCTGTTTTCCTCACAGTCGGCGTCACATAGTGGCTAGCCTTGCTCCATCTTCAAGGCATTTGCTATGGCCCACAAGGGCAAGGCGACGTCCAACGTCGACAACAACCCGGAGGACAGGCCCGAGGAGTACAACAATGCGACCGTCCACAACCGCCTCAGTGAGTACACATCGATGGCAAGGGAGGTCCATGGGCCATAGTATGATCCGAGCACCGAGGACCTTGATGGAGAAGTCGTCATGAGGGTGAGAGGAGGCAAGAAGCATGGGCGGTACTGGATTGGCAATGGCGCAATCAACTCGGCCGCTACTCCCAGTCTCTCCCAGATTCGAGCAAGCAGCCCGAGCAGGAGCCCGGTCATACGTCCTCGGCAGGACACTTCACACCACCGGGTGGAGGCACTCGAGGTTATTCCTGGTTTATTCGTCGTTCATTGTTTTTTCATACCTTTCCTTTGCATTATTGTAACATTGGGGTGAATATATTGTAGGCCCAGCTGAAACAAGAGAGGAGGATACGGGAGCAAATACAGGCGAAGATGGAGAGGGTGGAGGCCAAGTAGTGGAGGATGGCGGAGATTCTTCAGTACATGCAAAGTCTTGGCGCCGCTACGGGTGTAGTTCTGCCACCTTCGCTATTCGCTCCACCTCCACCTCCAACTCCTCACTATTCTACTCCTGTGAGTATAAATGTTTTAGTTTGTATGTTTATGCTTACGGTCAAATCTAGTGGAGTATGAAAGTTTTATTCATGTATGTTATATATTTATCTTGTCTCACACATGCAATCTCTTCTTCTTTGTGCAGAATCAATCAGTGGCATCGAACGATCCTCATGCTTCAGCGAATCCTTCACCAAATCAGTGATGATACTTGTGGTTGTTAATGTTACTTCTATTTGCAATTATAGTTGACGATGATGGAGCACTTGGATTGCTTGTGAACTTATTTGTGATATATTGTGAGACATGTGACGTTTGTGATATATATGTGACGTTTGTGATATATATGTGGTGTTGATGATATATATGTGATATTGATGATATATATGTGATGTTGGTGATGTTTGTTATATATATCTTCTGTTTGTTTGGATGGGATGTAAAAAACAAATAAAAAAGTTGTTTTCAGTCACTTTGCCGAGTGCAATGGCCATGACACTCGACAAAGTGACTACCTGGGAACAACCTGGGAACATGCTTTGCCGACTGCAATGGCCATTGCACTTGGCAAACATCACAGATTTGCCGAGTGCCACGGGCCAGGCACTCGGCAAAGGTGGCATGTTTGCTGAGTGTCTTGTCGGCGGCACTCGGCAAAGTGGCCACCTTTGCCGAGCGCCTTTGACTCTTTGCCGAGTGTCTAAGTCAAAGGCGCTCGGCAAAGCGGGTACCTTTGCCGAGTGTTTGACCTTGACACTCGGCAAAGCCGCCATCACGGTGGCGCTCGCCGTCGTGACCATTTTTCTTTGCCGAGTGTCGGATTGACACTCGGCAAAGCCTTTGTCGAATGCCCGATAAAATACACTTGATAAAGAGGTCTTTGTCGATAAACTGTTTATCAAGCGTCCTTTGCTGAGTATAACACTCGACAAAGACTTTATCGAGTGTATATCGGCCTTTACCGAGTGTCTCAGACACTCGGCAAAGAAGCCGCCTGCGATAGTGATCTCTGTTTCAATATCTCTCTACCACACGACGGACGACATGCTTGCTGGTTAAATACGTCATCCGTACGACTCGCACTGAGTGCTCTCCGTTGTACTAGTAGTGTGTTGTGTGTACGTATTAGCAGTACTGCGAAGCGTGTATTTTTATTGTGTACCTAAACTTTCTACTTCCATCGTAAAGTGTGCGTCCCGCTGTAGACGCAATGGTAATAAAGTGGGATTACATTCCTTTGCTTCTGTGTTTTAAATGCAATATATATCTAGAAGACGTTGATGATAGTAGTTAAAGTTTTAAACATTCCACATGTCTCTGTGACATTATTGTTTGGAACTACTTTTGCTATATTTCAAGTCCCTCAAATATAATATGTTTTCAGCAACGATCTTCACCGTTGCCTCATGAGCGTGTAAGGCTGAGATTTAGCTCGATGGAGAAAAAATCGAGGCAGGAGTGGATACGGTACGTATCGCCTGAGAACACAGGCATCTGACCATTAGGAAAAGTGTTATTGTTTTTTAATATACGAGCAAATATATATGTCTGTGGACATACAATCAGCTACGCGATTATCTTATTACTTGGACGCCTGGCTATAACTATTCTTATAGTCTTATGGATACACGAAAAGCTTGGAGATTTATCTGAAAATTACGTCATGCGTTCTGATTCGTCTTGGGATCGAACTCTCTGCAGGCTGAACGCCAGTCTAATGACTATACATGAAGACAAGAGAAGAGAGAGTGAAGGACCATAAAAAGACTTCAACCGGCAATGATTGTTTTTGAGGAAAAATCCCATTTGGTATCAAAAGATTGACTTAGATTTAAGAAGATACTTCCTTCGTCGACCACAAATATATTGGACTTTAGTTCATATGAAAATAGTTGTATACTATGAAAGTTTCATAATTTGTCTAGTAATAATGTTTATAATCTTGTGTCATCAATGTACATGTTAGGAATTTAGGCAATTTCATTATCAGTTTAATCCAGAAAAATAACATCAGCAGGTTTGTGACGACATATATGTGCATGTGTATATTTCTTATGAACACTACAGCATGCAGAGATGACATACTGGTAAATACAGTAAAAACACAAAGTACAGAAATCACAAAGATTAGACTGTACCCAGCGGAGGGTCCCATGCCGAGGGCATCGGAGGCTCCATTCGCACTAGTCGACATAGTGCGTTGCTCGAAGTCGCGGACCACAGTCGATGCAGGAAGATGTTCACAGTGCAGTCCCATGAACGGATCACCAGGAAAAAGACACCTTGACGTTCCAGCGGGCAATCACCGAGAAGATGTACGTGGACGAGCAGTCGCGGATCGCTCCCCAAAAACCTAATCGCCGCTCACCTCGTGCAGAGTTCTCAGGCGGACGAGGGTTCCGGAGGCACCTGCTCTCCCTTTACTCCGTGCACGCAGAGGAACGGGACGGGGAAACCAGAAGGCTACGGAACTGTGGTTCTCTCGAGAGTGGTTGTGGAAGGACTAGACCGGGAGTGGGTGCGGAAGGACTGGATCTGGACTGACGGAGGACTCGGATATATGGACGAGGAGAAGAGAGGCAGCGGAGAATCCCAGGAGACGGAGACGGAGAGACGGAAGCGGAAGAGACAGTAACGGCCGCAATCAGTTCGCCTCCACCATCAAGGGGAGTAACTCCCGTTGTTATGTGGATTAAGTGGCAAAAGACTGGCCACGCCCGCCCGCTCGCTCGCCGCCCGCCTGCCACGGCCTCGGCCTCGGCCCAGCCCGCACCTGCGCCCACGGCGCGGCCGGTGGCAGCGGCGCGCGCACGCGTGTGTCATGCCTTTATCATTTTCTCAGCTTCTCAGTTTAGATGAATAATTTCCAACCATATAAGCTGAGTCAACGTTCAGTTAAAATCCCGTATGGTATTAAACCATACAACGCTTAATGTTATGCACCATAGCGTTTTATTTTATTTATTAAATATTATATGGGCCAAGCCCATACTATATCCAACAATCCCCACCAAACTCTAGGGTTTGTAACAAAGTAGTCTTAGAATCATATTTTTTTATATACCAGTGTTTTGATGGAGACTATTAAGTTGAACATCCATCTAGAATAATAGTTTCACTCAGTCACAACTGAACAATAGACTAAACCTTGAATTGATAGTTTTGTGTGAGGTGAATGTCACTAAAATCCTTAGCTGATACTGGGCAGCAAAAGGCATCCCCTCTATTTGAAACATATAAGTCATACTTCAGTGCCTTTCATGAGTATTTAGAGATCACCCAAATCTCATAGACTCTGACCAGCAGTCTGACTCATATCGGTGTATTCCTCAAAAGATGTTCTGTATGACATCTTTGCTTTAGCAAGCCACTTGGAACACATTAAGGTAAGACCAACCTACCTTACAGATAGGAAAGACGTGCATCAGAAATGAGTTTTACTAAGGATCTTTCCTTACAATTTACTACTAGCTTGTTTCACTGTCCTACTTCACGGGATCTCCAATCACATAGAACAGGCTACCACTATAGTAAATTTTAAGTGGGTCTCAGACCCATCTCTCTCGATGCACTTTCTGTCACGTTGCGTGACAGACCCTTAGTGAACTGATCTGTCAAATTGTTAGACGTGTGGACATAGTCCAACGCTATTACTCCGGAGTTTCTCAATTTTCTGATAGATTTTAGTCGTCTCTTAACATGGCTTGTGGACTTCATGTTGTCCTTAGAACTGTTAACCTTTGTAATCACAGTCTGGTTATCGCAGTTCATAGAAATAGCCGGTATGGGTTTCTCAACAACCGGTAAATCCATAAGGAGATCACGAAGCCACTCAGCCTCAGATCCAGCTGTGTCTAATGCTATGAGTTCTGCTTCCATTGTAGACTTCGTTAAGATAGTCTGCTTGCAAGACTTCTAGGAAATAGCACCACCTCCAAGCGAAAACACATATCCACTTGTGGCATAAAGCTCATCAGCATCAGAAATCCAGTTGGCATCACAATAGCCTTCCAGCACTTTTGGATGTTCAGTATAACAAATACCATAGCCCATGGTCCCTTTTAGGTAGCGCATTACTCTCTCAAGAGCACACCAGTGATCATCTCCCGAGTTTGACACAAACCAGGTTAGCTTGCACACAGCAAATGAGATGTCAGGCCTTGTTGCACTAGCAAGATACATGAGCGAACCAATAATCTGGGAATATCTCAACTGATCCCTTGCTATTCTTCGAATTTTCCTCAATAGAACGCTAGGGTCATAAGGTGTAGGAGCAGGTGCATAGTCACTGAACCCAAAGCGACTCAGTACCTTTTCCACATAGTGGGTTTGTAACAAAGTTACCCCACCATCACCTTCTCTTAGAAGCTTGATATTAAGAATAACATCAGCCTTTCCCAAATCTTTTATCTCAAAACTTTTAGATAGAAATTCTTTCACCTCCTCGATCACTTTGAGGCTAGATCCAAAGATCAGTATGTCATCAACATATAAGCACAAAATGACTCCTTCACCCCCACCATACCGATAATACACACATTTGTCAGCTTTATTCACAACAAAGCCAGCAGATGTTAAAGTTCTGTCGAACTTCTCATGCCATTGCTTAGGAGCTTGTTTTAGGCCATATAATGACTTTAATAATTTACACACCTTGCCTTGTTGACCATTTGCTACAAACCCATCAGGCTGATTTATATAGATCTCCTCCTCCAACTCTCCATTTAGGAAAGCTGTCTTAACGTTCATTTGATGAACGATAAGACCATAAGAGGCTGCCAGGGAAAGCAAAACTCGAATTGTGGTCAATCGGACAACCGGTGAATAAGTATCAAAGAAATCCTCACCTTCCTTTTGAGTATAACCCTTGGCCACAAGCTTTGCCTTGTACCTCTCAATAGTACTATCAGGCCTAAGCTTTTTCTTGAACACCCATTTGCAACCTATAGGCTTGCACCCATAGGGACGATCAACTATTTTCTAAGTTCCATTAGACATAACAGAATCCATCTCACTCCATACTGCTTCCTTCCATAAGTCAGCATCAAGAGAGGAATATGCCTCTTCAATGGTCGTTGGTGTGTCATCCACAAGGTACACAATATAGTCATCACCAAAAGACTTTGCAGTCCTCTGTCTCTTGCTTTTTCTGGTGACTATAGAGTCATCCTCCTCAGGATTTTGCACATAAGGTTCCTCAATTTGTTCTATCAGAGTAAAAATTTTATGCTCATGGGGAATTATAAATTTATGACCAGTTGAGCTAGGTGCATTCTTCAAGGGAAACTCATTCTCAAAAAATATAGCGTCTCTAGATTCCATGATTTTATCAACAGCCATATCAGGAATACTAGAGTTTATTATTAAAATCTATAACCCATGCTGTGAATAGCATAACCAAGAAAGACACCATCAACAGTCTTTGGTCCAAGCTTTCGCTTTTTATTTATTGGCATATTCACCTTTGCCAAACAACCCTAAGTTCGTAGGTAAGAGAGATTTAATCTCTTCTTCTCTCATTCCTCGAATGGTGTGATTTCTTTGTTCTTTGTGGGCACTCTATTTAGGACATGACATGCTGTCAATATAGCCTCACCCCACCATTCCTTAGATAGCCCCGCAGTCTTCAACATGGCATTAACCAAATCAGTTAGAGTGCGGTTCTTTCTCTCTGCAATCCCATTGGACTGTGGTGAGTATGGTGGAGTCCTCTCATGAATAATTCCATGCACCGCGCAAAACTCAGAAAATTCATTTGAGAAATATTCTCCCCCACGATCGGACCGTAAACGCTTGATTTTCTTCTCAAGTTGATTTTCTACCTCAGCTTTATAGACTTTAAAATAATACAACGCTTCATCTTTTGTTTTTAATAAATACATATAGCAAAATCTAGTGCAATCATCTATAAATGTCATAAAGTATCGTCTACCGCCTTTAGTCAATTCTCCATTCATTTCGCATAAATCAGAATGAACGAGTTTTAATGGTGCCAAGTTCCTCGCCTTAGCAGCCTTGTGAGCCTTGCGCGGTTGCTTCGATTGCACACACACCTGGCACTTAGAATCTTTGACTAAGTTAAATTTCGGGATTAAATTCAGATTGCAAGCCACGTGAGACAGCCAAAATTAATGTGACAAAGTCGTGAATGTCATATATTCGACCCATCCGAAATATTAACATTGTTCACCACTTTATTACACATATCATCAAGCAAAGATAAGCGGAACAAGCCTCCGCAATCATAACCTTTTCCAACAAATGTTCCATGTCTCGACACAACACATTTATTGGACTCAAGCACAATTTTAAAACCATCGCGACACATCTAAGAAGCGCTAAGAAGATTCTTCTTGACGGAGGGGACATGCTACACGTTCTTTAATAGCACCGTCTTTCCTGAAGTATACTTCAGAATGACCGTACCCGCACCAAGAACATGCGCATGCGAACCATTTCCCATTAGCACGGCTCCACTCCTATTGGCCTGATAGGAAATTAATAAAGAAACATCAGCACACACATGAATATTAGCACCGCTATCCATCCACCACTCAGGTGAAAGATAAACTGAAAGAACAAAAGGTAAAGAATTACCATACCTAGATGTTCCTCCTCCAGTCTCGCTAATTACCATGTTTGCTGATTTCTTTTCTTGCTTATATTTGCGGTCTGGGCACGCACTTGCCCAATGCTCATCACTTCCGCAAACAAAGCATCCTCTACCTGTCTTGTTGTTTTTCTTCTTAAACTGTGCAGTCTGCTTAGGCTTTGCATTGTTGTTCTCTTGCATGTTCTTCTTCTTTTTATTACGAGATGCAAATGAGTTTTTCTTCTGCACCATATTGGTAGCAGAAGACTCAACTCCTTTTCCACGGTTGTCTTTTGCTCTCGCCCTCTCCTCAACATCAAGAGATCCAATAAGCTCAGCCACGCTAAACTCCTGTCTCTTGTGTTTTAGAGAAGTAGCAAAATCCCTCCAAGAAGGTGGCAACTTAGCGATTATACCGCCAGCCACAAACTTGTCAGGCAACAGACACGGGAAATGTTCTAGTTCCTTCGCCAGCGCCTGTATCTCATGAGCCTATTCGACCACAGAACGGTTTTCAACCATTTTGTAGTCATACAGCTGCTCCATAAGGTACAGCTCACTGCCGACATTAGAAACCCCAAACTTTACCTCAAGGGCATCCCATAATTCTTTGCCTGATGTGCAAGATATGTAGTTTTTTTCATACTTAAGATGAAGTGCACTAATCACGGCGCCTCGAAACAGGTTATCGGCAGCCAAGAACTTTTGCTCCTCCGTAGGAGTAAACTGTTCAGGCTAACCCTGTGCGGCATGCACTACTACAGAATGGACTTGTTGTCCCGGGCGGTAACGGCCTTTAGTCCTGGTTACCGCACCGGGACAACGATCCCGGGACTAAAGGTGGAACCTTCAGTCTCGGGTCATCGAGCCGGGACTCAAGAGGGACCTTTAGTCCCGGTTGGTGTTACCAACCAGGACTAAAGGTCCTCCAGCCGAGCAAACCTGACCACACCCTTTAGTCCCGGTTGGTAACCCCAACCGGGACTAAAGGTTCCTTTTCTTTTTCTTTTTTTTGTTTAATTTGTTTTCAGTTCAGTTACACATATTTATTTAATATATAATATATTTTTATGTATGTATTCTATGCTGCTAATATAAATACACGCACGCATATAATTACATCTAATTCTCATCTCGAGCATTATTATATTCGAATAAAGTATGAAACTATATATATTATAGATATATATGTATATATACAACACTTTCATAATCTTGTTCTCGAAAATAACGATATCAATAAACATTTAATTTACATCATTAGTTCCTTAGATCAAAGTAGAACTCGCCGTTGGGATTTAGCACTTTTTCTAGAAGATATCCTGCTATTGACTCTTGAACTGCTTTCAGATGGTCTTTTTGCATGACCCTTCATTTCAACCATTCAGTCTTGCATTTGAAATAAAAGGAAAAGTATTAATATATATATATATATATTCATTTAAAAATAAATAAAAATTTGATATATACGTACTATGAGGACATCTTCAGGAGTTCTTCTTATGTATGCAGTGATAAATTCACAAACGTAGTATCCACACAAGTTATTACTTGGTTCCTGCCGCAAACACCACTGTACGAGAAGAAGATTATTCTCATCATCTCACACGTAAATTGAAGTACGATATAGTAATTAAACATGTGGGGAAGTATATATAGTACTACTTACTGGTATTTCAACTACATTAAGTGGTGCCTTGCAATTCTTGTGGTGTTGCCGAATAAACTCTTTCCAAACCCTGTGCGACCAATAATGTACGATCGTTAATAAATTATGGCAAAGTCTATTAAATAATAGTTGTGCGCGAGAGATCAAAATTACCCCTAGATAATGTCTATCATATCTTGGTATTGTGCTCGCTCTTTTCTCAATGAGTCCAAGATTACTAACTGACTTGAGTTTAACTCAATGACAATGAGTATCCAGTGAAACCTGCATTGGTTTATACACACACGTACATGCATATAAGTTGTATTGATATTACATAAAATGTGTAGACTACATTATTATTAACACTTACTCAAAGTTGTACGGAAAAAGTATTGTTGTCTTGTCATGCTGCTTCACGAAGAACTTCATGATATTCGTCTGTGCTTCAGATACCCAGTGGTCCTTGACAATAATATCGGTTTTGAATACGATATAAGGATCAATGAAGCCAACACTAGTGTCTTGTATTCTTTGGAGCTCTGACATCTGGAATCTGTATATAAATATAAGTTACATGTGAGGATAATTATATACACGTACGCATGGAAGTGAGTTTATTAAATAAAAGTAAGAATCACTTACAAACAAAAGGAGCTAATGATTGATTTATCCAGAGCGTCCAAGTGGAATAGTTGATGCAATTCTTCGAAACTAATATGTAAGATGTCATCTCCACGGAAGTAATGATGGTCTCTAAATCTGACAAAGATCCACTGCTCACCCCTGCCACACGCCTGCATGTACCACTTGTTGAGCAAGTATATTTGCGTACCCAATTCATTCAGAGCCGCAGGGTTGTACAGACTTTTGCCAAATTTATAAGTCTTCCAGGTATCAACTTCCAGGTTCTGGATTGGAGCTTTGCCCGTCACTTGATCCAAGGTTAAACTAGTTTGTTCAAAAAAAATCATTAAGGTCTTGAATCGACACTTCTCCAAAGTTGTCTGGTCGATAGACTTCTATGTTGGAACCATATTGATTAGCAACAATAAGATTTTGCATTGGTTGCTTCTGTTGTCCGAGCTGTGGGACATCCTTCCCTGATGCTCTTTTCCTTTTCTTATGTGCATCATGTGACTTCACGAGGGAGCGGTCATAGTCTGATAGTGGCGGTGGCTTACGAACTTCAAGCATCTTTTTCTTGTGAGCTTCGACCTTCTGCCTCAGCTGATCTCGTGGTATGTAAAAGTACGACTTCTCCTTAAGCTTCGCTTGTCTCTGCTTTTGGATATCTATAAAAAAATCTTTCACTTTTTTGCCTTCTTCAGCTACTATTTGCTCATCAGTCTTTTCAAGAAGTATTTCTTGAGAAATAACTCTTTTTTTTTGGGGTCTTCTTTGCCGCCGGGACCTTAGACGTCTTTGTAGTGCGTCGCTTTGGAGGTGGTGGGGCGGTGTTGGAGACCGGCGTGGAGGCGATGAGGCCGGTGTTGGAGTCCGGCGTGGAGGCGTTGGAGATCGTTGTGGAGGTGGTGGGGCCGGTGTAGGAGTTGGAGATCGTTGTGGAGGCGATGGGGCCGGTGTAGGAGTTGGAGATCGCCGTGGGGATGAAGTCGTCTCGCCCCCCGCGACGCTGTGATGAGATGGGGAATGAATGATTGGGCTAGGCTGGGGGGAGACCCTGCTACAAAAACAAGTTGTGGTCAATTATTTTTGAAGCCAATATAAAATTAATGGAAAAATAATATTTCATTCGCTATCATTCTTACCTAGGGTGAGGTAGGGGAAGCGGTGGCGCCCCAGGAATGATGATGAAGCGTTTGCACCATTGAATAAATGTCTTCTCTGCTTCTCCTAGTGTCTTCTCCCCATCACCGCCTTCAATGTCAAGAGGAACATTGCTGTAACGTTTGAGCACTCTATCGACCGAGACGCTAGCATATCCAGGTTGAATAACTGACCCATGGATTCTTTGTGTCTTCGTTCGGTCTATTGGAGATACAACCCCGACAGCCACCATGATTGATGCATTATTACCATCTGGAATGTGCAGCTCATATGTTGTTAGAGGCTCGGTAATGTCATCAACAGGGAAGCGCAACCCAGCATCACCTTGAATAACTGGCAGCTCTGTGGAAGCACAACTGCTTTTCATCTGACCAACGGGGCTAATGGTGACTCCCGGCGTCGATTGCATTTGACTCATTGCTAGCTGCACTTGCCTCTTGATCTCCTCCTGCATTCTTGCCTCAAGAGATTTTTCTCGTTCACGTGATTCAAGCAATGCTTGTCGTGACTCATTAATAAATTGCTCTAATACACGGATTCGGTCTGCCTCCTCATCCTTCTTTCTCTAGCGGCTTCTGTAGGTATCCCTGTCTGCTGGGAATGCTTGTAGCCATGGAACCGCCCCATAGCCTCTTGTTCGACCACCATGTTCGGGATTCTCTAGGGCATATGTCAATTCATCCTTTTCTCTGTTGGGCTTGAAAACACCACTATCAGCTTCTTCCCTAGCACGAGCTAGTCTCTGTGTTGCTCTCTCAATTTTTTGGCCGAAAATTAGCTTGCTAGTGTCTAGGTCTAGGCTTCCCCCATAGCGTAGAACCAATTCTTCGCCTGTTGAGGCCAGTTCTTCTCTATTATTTCAGGTATGATTCCCTTGGCAGTAATCTCTGCTTCTAGGTTCTGCCACTTGGGAATAGCACTCCTATAACCACCTAATCCCATGCGATGATGGTATTGCTTCTATCGGGCATTCTGCTGATTCCTCATCACACGTTCCTCACTCTCTTGAGATGTCTTGTATTGTACGAAGTCATCCCAATGGGACTCCAACTTGACAAACGCCTTAGCATTGAAATTCGGCGTTTCATTCTTCAAGATAAACTTTTTATACAATGTCTTCTTCTAACTCTAGAACAATGTTGCCATCTTCTTCATTGTCCAATCCCTCACTAGCTCCTTCAAAGCATCATCTGCTTGTAATGTGAAATGCTGAGTGATATCTCTCCAAGCTAGGTTCTTGTCACGATCAGATACAAAACTAACATTAGGAGCGGATATCTTCTGCTTCCATTCATGAGCACTAACTGGGATCCTATCCCTTACAATGAACCCACATTGATTGACATATGTCTGAGCATGTGGTCCCAATGGTTTGCCGATGTTGGTGTCGAATTCTGATATTATGAAACGACCCTCTAATGGCTTTTTTGGCCCTCGGACTTTCCTACTCTTGTCGGTGGTTGATGTAGATCCAGAGACCGGCTACATGAGTAGAAACACAACGATTAACAACAAATATACATATGCATGCATCTATAAGGGATGATAGATAATCGAATATACCTTGCCAGTATTTTCTTGCGCGATAATTTGTTGATCTTCAACCACCGGCATATTCAGGATATCATCATAATCAGCAAAGTACTGACTCGTGTCATCCACATTGGTGCCAGCGTTGATAAAATTCGCCATTATGTCATCATTCAAGTTATCATCCGGAGCAGCCATTTGTATCTTCAAGATAACACATAGATATATAGAATTACTATAGCACATAACATAAGTACATGTGATAACACATATAGAATTACTAAATCCAATTAAATATAATAACACATAATATTTCATAAGGATAAACAATAATAAGGTATAGGCTTTGGAATCAAATAAAAAACACTTTCGATCCAAAAAACATGGAAATAAGTACATGTATATATACATATAGAATGATACAATTTTCTCTCTCTCTCAACACATAGAATAAGTGCATATGTATATATCTCTAGATATGCATGTGATAACACATAGAATGCCTCTCTAGATACAATTTTCTCTCTCTCTCAACACATGGAAATAATTAAGTACATGTATATATACACATAGAAATAATTAAGTACATATATATATGTATACATATAGAATCTCTAGATAGAATTAATTACTAAATCTAATTAAACCTAACATATATACATAGATAGAATTTTACTAAATCAAAATTAAATCTAACACATATAGAGAGAGAGATAGAATAATAATTACTAAATATATCAAAAACTATAATAAAAACTATCTAAATAAAGTAATAATTAAATTTTAATACATTTAAATCTAATTAACATATATCAAAAACTATCTAAAAACAAAGAATAAACTACTAATTAAATTTTAATACATTTAAATCTAACATATATATCAAACACTACCTAAAAAACTATCTAGAAAAACTATCTAAAAAGTATCTAAAAAACTATCTAAATAAAACAGGCTATGGATGCATGGCCATGCATGCATGGCGGCTGGGCGTGCTGGCCGACCACGGGGCCGAGCAGAGCCGCGCGAGGACGACGTACGGCGGAGAATCGACAGCCGCCGGGCGGGGCTCGATGACGACGGCGGTGCGGGCGCGGCAGAGACGACGATCGAGGCCGGGCGGGGGTAGACGACGACGGCGACGCGCGCGGGTGCTGCAGAGACGACGAGATCGATTCTAGATCGAAAAATAGAAGATGAACCGGTCGATATATATAGGCCGGGACCCTTTAGTCCTGGCTGGTAACACCAACCGGGACTAAAGATCCTTTAGTCCCGGCTAGTAAGCCGAACTAGGACTAAAGGTTCAACCCTTTAGTCCCGGCTCAGGTTACCAGCCGGGACTAAAGGATCTTTAGTTCCGGTTGGCGTTACCAGCCGGGACTAAAGGTATTTTTGGGCGGGCAATTCCACCCACCCTTTAGTTCCGGTTCCTGGCCTGGGCCAGGACTGAAGGCCTGAAATTTTTGCAGCCGCCAAAGTGATGTTTTTCATTAAGGATTGTAGATCTTGATGAGCTGCTCATGCTGGCCGGCCACGGGGCCGAGCAGAGCCGCGCGAGGACGACGTACGGCGGAGAATCGACAGCCGCCGGGCGGGGCTCGATGACGACGGCGGTGCGGGCGCGGCAGAGACGACGATCGAGGCCGGGCGGGGGTAGACGACGACGGCGACGCGCGCGGGTGCTGCAGAGACGACGAGATCGATTCTAGATCGAAAAATAGAAGATGAACCGGTCGATATATATAGGCCGGGACCCTTTAGTCCTGGCTGGTAACACCAACCGGGACTAAAGATCCTTTAGTCCCGGCTAGTAAGCCGAACTAGGACTAAAGGTTCAACCCTTTAGTCCCGGCTCAGGTTACCAGCCGGGACTAAAGGATCTTTAGTTCCGGTTGGCGTTACCAGCCGGGACTAAAGGTATTTTTGGGCGGGCAATTCCACCCACCCTTTAGTTCCGGTTCCTGGCCTGGGCCAGGACTGAAGGCCTGAAATTTTTGCAGCCGCCAAAGTGATGTTTTTCATTAAGGATTGTAGATCTTGATGAGCTGCTCAAATGAGACACTAAATGACCTCAGATGAAAAATCTCTGAATACCAAGTTTGATCATCTCAGCAAGATCTACAATTGTTACATAGCTCATTTTTCTATTTGAGAAAGTTTTATCAAACACTAGTCACAAATTCTTGATTCTCATATAGGCTTTCTAAAACTATGTCACACACTTGTGAAATTTGAACTACATTTTGTTCAAACTTTCTCAAATGAAAAAATGGCATATATAAGGATTGTATATCTTGATGAGCTGAACAAACTTGGTATTCAAAACTTTTCAATTAGAGACAATCTAGGATTTGCATCATTGTATCATGCGGGCACAACAGTGAATTTTTCTTGACGTATGACCCTTGGTTATGATCTTGTCGTAACCATGGAGTGTCTTCATCATTTAACATGATGCTTGGATCTTTCTTCACTATGAAGGGTGGAATTCGGACATTTCTTTCATAATCTTCTGACATGTCTGACTTGTCTTCAATTCCCACTATATTTATTTTCCCAGAAAGAACTATGTGGCGCTTTGGCTCATTGATCATTGAGTTGATGTCTTCGTTTTTTTCCTCTCTTTGATTTTGTAGACATGTCTTTTACATAGAACATCTGACTCACATCGGTAGCAAGGACGAATGGTTCGTCTTTGTACCCAATATTGTTGAAGTCCACTGTTGTCATTCCATACTCTTTGTCGATTGTTACCCCTCCTCCGGTCAGCTTCACCCATTGGCACCGGAACAAAGGGACTTTAAAATTAGGTGCGTAGTCTAGTTCCCATATATCTTCTATGCGGCCATAATATATTTGTATATTCCCATTTGGATCTGTGCCATCTATGCGAACACCACTATTTGATTTGTGCTCCTTTTATCTTGGGCAACTGTGTAAAATGTATTCCCATTTATCTCATACCCTTGGTACGTGAGGATATGCCATGATGGTTGCCTAGCCAACAAATACAGTTGCTCATCAATATTGTCATCACCTTGACATTCTTTTCACAAACCAACCACTGAAACTTTCCATGTGCTGACGCCTAATACAAGCTTCAGTCTTCCCTGGAAACTTGGATCGTAAGAACTCCTTATGTATCTCAATGTACGGATGCACCAATGACGAGTTCTGAAGAACTGTGTAGTGTGCTTTATTGAAATAATCGTCTTCCATGCCAATATATATTTTCTTCCCTAAAGTTCCTTTACCACCGAGTCTCCCCTCGTGTCGCGATTCGGGAACGCCAATCGGGGCAAGGTCAGGAATAAAGTCAACACAGAACTCAATGACCTCCTCTGTTCCATAGCCCTAGGCGATGCTTCCTTCAGGCTTAGAACGAACTTTCACATATTTCTTCAAGACTCCCATAAACCTCTCGAAGGGGAACATGTTATGTAAGAACACAGGTCCAAGAATACTAATCTTCTTCACCAAATGAACTAGGAGGTGTGTCATGATATTAAAGAAGGATGGAGGGAACACCAACTCAAAGCTGACAACACATTGAACCACATTATTCTGTAGAGTAGCTAGTTCCACTGGATTGATTGCCTTTTGAGAAATTGCATTGAGGAATGCACATAGCTTCACGGTGGCTAGACGTACATGTGGAGGTAGAATTCCTCTTAAAGCAACTAGAAGCAATTGCGTCATAAGCACGTGGTAGTCGTGGGACTTTAAGTTTAGGAATTTCTTCTCTAGCACATTTATTATACCCTTTGTATTGGAGGAGAATCCCGATGGGACCTTGATGCTGCTTAGACATTCAAACATGCTGTCCCTCTCTTCTTTGCTAAGCGTGTAGCTAGCAGGACTTAAGTAATGACGTCCATCATCTGTCTTCTCTAGATGAAGGTTGTCTCGTTCTTTCATGCCCTGCAAGTCCTAGCGTGCTTCAAGTGAATCCTTTGGCTTCCCGTACACACCCATGAATCCTAACAGGTTCACACAAAGATTCTTTGTCAGGTGCATCACGTCGATTGCGTTGCGGACCTCTAAGACTTACCAATAGGGTAGCTCCCAAAAGATGGACTTCTTCTTCCACATGGGTGCGTGTCCCTTAGCATCTTTGGGAACAGATTCGCTGCCTTGTCCCTTTCCAAATACTACTTTCACATCCTTGACCATTGCGAGTATATCTTCTCTGGTTCGGTTATGAGGCTTCTTCTGGTGGTCTGGCTTACCTTTAAAATTCTTACCTTTCTTTCTTACTTGGTGATTCAAAGGAAGGAATCGACGATGGCCAAGGTACACGACCTTTCGACATCTTTTCAAATATATACTGTCAAGGTCATCAAAACAATGTGTGCATGCATTATATCCTTTGTTTGTCTGACCTGAAAGATTACTTAAAGCAAGCCAATCATTGATTGTTACAAACAACATTGCTCGTAGGTCAAAGTGTTCTTGTTTGTACTCATCCCAGACACGTACACCTGGTTTGTTCCATAAAACTAGAAGTTCTTCAACTAATGGCTTCAAATAGACATCAATGTCGTTGTCAGGTTGCCTCGGACCTTGGATGAGGATCAGCATCATATTGAACTTCCGCTTCATGCATAACCATGGAGGAAGATTGTAGATACATAGAGTAACTGGCCAAGTGCTATGACTAGTGCTCTGCTCCCCAAAAGGATTCATACCATCTGTACTTAAGGTGAACCTTAAGTTTCTAGCCTCATTTGCAAACTCTAGAAATTCTCTGTCTATCGCTCTCCACTGGGACCCATCAGCTGGGTGTCTCAGCATATTATCTACCTTATGGTCTTCTTTATGCCACCGCAACAACTTTGCATAGTCTTTATTTCTGAACAAATGTTTTAAGCGTGGTATTATAGGAGCATACCACATAACCTTGGCATGGATTTTCTTTCTAGGACGTTGTTCACCCTCGACGTCACCAGGATCATCGCGTCTGATCTTATACCGCGCTGCTTTACATACCGGGCATTCATCCAAATTCTCGTATTCATTGCCATGGTAGAGGATGCAGTCATTAGGACATGCATGTATCTTCTGGATTTTTAATCCCAAAGGGTAGACAACCTTTTTTGCTTCGTACGTAGTGGTGGGCAATTCATTTGGCTTCGGAAGCATCTTCTTTATGAGGTTCAATAAATTTCTAAATGCCTTGTCGGATATACCATTCTTTGCCTTCCACTGTAGCAATTCCAGTGTTGTACCCAGTTTTTTTTGCCCCTCTTCGGCCGTCGGGTATAGCAACTTCCTATGATCCTCAAGCATGCGCTCGAACTTAACTTTCTCTTTTTCACTTTCGCATTCTTGTTGTGCATCACGAATGGCATCGCCAAGAGCATCACCGAGATCATCTTCTGCCTCTACTTCTTCTTCATCTCTCCCCATTGTAGTATCATCAAAGGCAGCATACTGAGAAATAATGTCATCAATGTCTAAATCTTCTCCTTCACCTTCTTCCATCATGACCCCGCTTTCTCCATGCTTAGTCCAACATATATAGTTTGACATGAAACCTGACTTAAGCAAATGTGAATGAAGACTTATTGAGCTTGAATATTCCTTTAAATTCTTACATATGGCACATGGACAGCACATGAAACCATCCCGCTTATTTACCTCGGCCGCACCTAAGAAATAGTGCACGCCCTCAATAAAGTCTTGGGAGCGGCGATCGGCATTATACATCCAATGACGTGACATAATCTGTATTACACGACAAATTATGAAAACCTTGAACATAATTAAGTATTTTATTACACAACATAGATGACACACACACGGTTGATTAATTAACTAAGCCTAGCTACAACGTAAGCAATCCCAACTATCACTAAACAAACTAAAACTACAATACACTTCAGTAACATAATTATTTCGTGATTGTACGCAACTAAAACAGACAAATCATTCTTCTATTGAATATCAATAAGCTTCTCCTGCTGGCTCACTGCCTCATCATCAGCAGCCGCTACCTCAAGCGCACCCAAATTCTGCACGTATGTAGCATAATCTTCCTCCCAGTACCAACCATCGCATCCATTGCCCTCCCACTGAAATTAAAGCCAAAAAATATTTAGTAAAAAATATTCAAGAAAAGCAGGTCAATTAGCCATAATTATAAAATGCGTAAGAAACTCACATCGCGATCCGGGCACTTGTAGAAAACACGACCCTTGTTGGGTCCCTGTCTCTTGACTCGGTACTCCATCACAATCTTCTGCTTACACTTGCCGCAGATAATGAGAGGGAGTTCTGGCCTCAGTCATTTCACAACCGAACGAGAGGCCGAGGATCCGGTACCAGTTGTCATCTACTTTCTATACTTATTTTTGCAAACTAGTGTAAATTTCATATTTTCTAAAATGATATATTTAAACAAAACTAGTACGGATTTCACATGTTTCAATAAATAACCATCCGTACTAGTTGACCTTGCTTACGTGATCATCTCGGCCAGCATTTCTCCACCGGACGGCACCGTACTTGGCCAAGGAAGAGCTCCGATTCTACGAGAAAGGGAACACGGTCTTCCACGACCGTTGCCGCTCTCCCTCGTAGAATCAAAGCTCCTCCTTGACGTCCGTTACCGCTCGACAGAGAACATGTTGGCTGAACTGAACACGGTCCGCAAGTTCAACTAGTACGGATTTTCTATAATTTTCTAACTATTTACTAAGTTTTTCATTTCATGGAAAATTTAATTCTAAAAAATAAAAGGCATGATTTCTAAGTAGTTCATTTCATGGAAAAAATAATTCTAAGTGACCTGCTCGATATCGGCGAGCTCGCGGGCATTTAGGTTGCCGAGGATAGTAACATTTGTAGATGACATTTGTAGGTCTGAAGTTATCAAATATCCATCAAATTATAGCTCAAAAACATGTTTCAATAAATAACCATCTGTACTAGTTGACCTTGCTTACGTGATCATCTCGGCGAGCATTTCTCCACCGGACGGCACCGTACTTGGCCAAGGAAGAGCTCCGATTCTACAAGAAAGGGAACATGGTCTTCCACGACCGTTGCCGCTCTCCCTCGTAGAATCAAAGCTCCTCCTTGACGTCCGTTACCGCTCGGCAGAGAACATGCTCGCCGAGATGAACACGGTCCGCAAAGTTCAACTAGTACGGATTTTCTATAATTTTCTAACTATTTTCTAAGTTTTTCATTTCATGAAAAATTTAATTCTAAAAAATAAAAGGCATGATTTCTAAGTATTTCATTTCATGGAAAAAATAATTCTAAGTGACCTGCTCGATATCGGTGAGCTCATGGGTGTTTAGGTTGCCGAGAATAGTAACATTTGTAGATGACATTTGTAGGTCTGAAGTTATCAAATATCCATCAAATTATTGCTCAAAAACATGTTTCAATAAATAACCATCCATACTAGTTGACCTTGCTTACGTGATCATCTCGGCGAGCATTTCTCTACCGGACGGCACCATACTTGGCCAAGGAAGAGCTCCGATTCTACAAGAAAGGGAACACAGTCTTCCACGACTGTTGCCGCTCTCCCTCGTAGAATCAAAGCTCCTCCTTGACGTCTGTTACCGCTCGGCAGAGAACATGCTCGCCGAGCTGAACACGGTCCGCAAGTTTAACTAGTACGGATTTTCTATAATTTTCTAACTATTTTCTAAGTTTTTCATTTCATGAAAAAATTAATTCTAAGATCACGTAAGCCGCCGGGGACGAGGATGGCGCGTGATCCAGCGAGGACGAGCGAGACGTGATTTTGATGAACTAATTTAACTTTTGTTTATCCAAACATATATGCAAATCATCATGTGATTTTGAGCTAAAAATGACATATAAAATCATAATAAAGTCCAACATATAAAGTTACACATGCATCTACATCGCAAAATGAGATAAGCTACTGATAAAACATAAGAGGATTAAGTTTGTTACCTCCAAAATCGAAGAGCAACACCAATGAAGGGGGAGAGAGCAAGAACAACAGCAAGCTGAAGAACAGAGGCAGTGAGTTTGAATAAAATGGCTCGGGCTCGGGGAGGAAAAAATGAGCTGAATTATAGGCCGGGATAATTAGTCCCGGTTAGGGGGCCAAACCAGGACTAAAGATTAATCTTTATTCCCGGGGCATCACCCAAACCGGGACTAAAAGCTTTAGTCTCGGCTGGTATTACTAACCGGGACTAAAGGTAATCCTTTAGTCTCGGTTGGTAATACCAGCCGGGACTAAAGATCCCTGCCCCGCGAACGACCGTTGGGCAGGGACCTTTAGTCCTGGTTGGTATTACCAACCGGGACTAAAGGGTCCTTTAGTCCCGGGGGCAAAAAATGCCGAAGCTAATGCCAAATTGAGACATCGTTCTAAAGTCTGTTCTCTAGTAGTGATGATAGCAGTTCATCGCAGTCAACCATAATACCATCTTAGCATGCCATATCATGAAATTCTTGTCATCAAAATTACTTGGCTTCAAAGCAGCAGCAAAACCACTGACAGAAAATTGCCTAACATTAGGTTTTTGGATTGTTAGGAATTTAGGCAATTTCATTATCAGTTTAATCCAGAAAAATAACATCAGCAGGTTTGTGACGATATATATGTGCATGTGTATATTTCTTATGAACACTACAGCATGCAGAGATGACATACTGGTAAATATAGTAAAAAAACAAAGTGCAGAAATCACAGAGATTAGACTGTACCCAGTGGAGGGTCCCATGCCGAGGGCATCGGAGGCTCCATTCACACTAGTCGACATAGTGCGTTGCTCGAAGTCGTGGACCACAGTCGATGCAGGAAGATGTTTGCAGTGCAGTCCCATGAATGGATCACCAGGAAGAAGACACCTTGACGTTCCAGCGGGCAATCACCGAGAAGAAGATATACGTAGACGAGCAGTCGCGGATCGCTCCCCAAAAACCTAATCGCCGCTCACCCTGTGTAGAGTTCTCAGGAGGACGAGGGTTCCGGAGGCACCTGCTCTCCCGTTACTTCGTGCGCGCAGAGGGTTCCAGAGGCACCTGCTCTCCCGTTACTCCGTGCGCGCAGAGGAATGGGACGGGGAAACCAGAAGGCTGCGGAAGTGGGGTTCTCTCGGGAGTGGTTGCGGAAGGACTGAATCTGGACTGACGGAGGACTCGGATATATGGATGGGGAGAAGAGAGGCAGCGGAGAATCCCAGGAGACGAAAGCGGAATGGGACGGGGAAACCAGAAGGCTGCGGAAGTGTGGTTCAGTAACGGCCGCAATCAGTTCGCCTCCACCATTAAGGGGAGTAACTCCCGTTGTTATGCGGATTAAGTGGCAAAAGACTGGCCACGCCCGCCTCGCCCACGGCCCAGCCGGCGGCGGCGGCGTGCGCGCGTGTGGCACGCCTTTATCCTTTTCTCAGCTTCTCAATTTAGATGAATAATTTCCAACTATATAAGCCGAGTCAGCATTCAGTCAAAATCCCGTATGGTATTAAACCATACAACGCTTAATGTTACGCACCATAGAGTTTTATTTGATTTATTAAATATTATATGGGCCAAGCCCATATTATATCCAACGGTACACATACTTTTAGATATTTTTATCATATATATAGTCAGTCTTTTTTTCCAAAAAATCTGCATTGGCACCTACTGCAATCCGATTTAAGAGGAAAGCAAGCTACAGGGAGGCCCCCACCGACAACCAAACAATAGAGTCATAATACACAACTTGCGCCCACAAACTAGACAATGAACGGCTAGGCTGAAACAACACCCACACACACTAAAACGCTGAAGCCATCAAGGACCCATACCGCGAAGGTGATAGACCACCATCCCCTGTTGCTACTACCCAGTTCCTACCTTCAAGCCTAATCACCCTCCCGTAATTAAGCCCTTTGGACCGCCGACCTCTGAACACACGCTGATTTGATCCGCTCCTTCCAAAGACACCAGGGTACCAAAAGAACTAGCTAGGGAGTCGAACCCTAAACTTGTGAGCCACCAGGTTACCAGGTTTGTTGTGCACTCTTGGAACCAGCGCCTGCAGAACCAAAGGAAGCAAAGCGACACAACAACAAAGCTACATTTGTCTAGTCTCCTACAACTATAAAGAACAAAGTATGGATACTTTTTGGTGCGATATTCCAACGTGGATCCATAGTCCTGCCTGCTGCGTTTCTGCAGCCCTCGCTCCTACACTCATCCCTTGCAACAAAATTCTTCCTTCTAAATTAGTCATGCACAATTATAGCAATACAATTTGCTAAATGAGGACAATATATACAAATGATTGATTATATACCAATCTCCATTCTTTTTTTTGAAGGAAGAAATAATATCAAGGATTACGTGAAACCGAGCAACCAGACCACCTTCCATGCACGGCGCCACAATGGTGCATGCAAACAAGAATCATGCATGTGCAATCAAGAAGGAAGCCATGCAACCAATCAAGAAGGAAATTGTCATCATCAAAGACCACACCAACCACAAGCGGCATGTTAGCATGACTCATCAATCTCTTCTCTCATCACATCTAAAAAGACTAAAAAATGTACACCGTTTTAGTGCAACAATCCAACATCAGGTCGTCGGTCTGCCTGCATGCAATCCCATGCTCGTCATCCCACCCGGCGTCGTCGCCCCCCCACAATGGCCCACACGGCGCTTCTTTCCTAAAAATGCCACTCCACGCGAGAATCACGTGATCACGTCTCATCATATGCCACTAATAGACGGAAACCTACGGCCAAATGGCGTCCACCAGTCGTAAGCGCTTGTGAAAAAAATCTCAAATTGCCTGGCCGAATGGGATGGAGGGGAAACGGACGTCCATCTGGGCATAATTAACGCTCGTGAAAAAAATCTCATGTCTCCAGCCGGCCAAATAGGAAGGGAAGAAACGGACATCCATCCGGCGTAATTAAGACTTTCGAAAAATACGTCGCTTCTCTTTCCTAAAATCTCATTACATGCAAGCCCGGATTTTCATATTCTATCCTCCTTCAGTTTTTCCTTGTAGCGACAACAGCACAAAAGAGAGGTAGACGAGATCAGACGCCATATCCTGCTTCCCCACCCCAGCACGAACCATCGTCGCTCTGGCCGTCATCGATCATCGTAGTGGATCGATCATCGCGCAAGCCGTCGTTTAGCTCGTCCTGCCCGTGGAAGAAAGGAAAGAAACAACGTCTAGCAGCCAACCGGACAACTAGTGTGCATCTCCGCCAGGCCCTCCCCACCGGCTCACCATCGTCAAAGGATCAGTACGTCTCCGCTGGCGTCTTCCACCGCTGTTGCCCTCTTGGTAGGGCAAAGTCCACTGTCCTCGTCGGTTTGATAGTTTGGCCGCCGCACCCATCGACCTCGGCAGTACTAGGTGTAACCGTGCATAACCCCGCCTACCGCATCATCACCTAGGTATATATGTCTCCAAAACTTTCGTGGCCAATCGTCACTTGGTTAGTATTCAGGTTGCTTCTCTAGCTTTCAAGTGCAATTCCTGTTTGGACGCTACCTATAGTATTTAGGTTGCTTCTCCCGCTTTCATTTTTTAGGCCTCCATTTAGGTTCTATGTCATCCAACTAAACAAGCCAGTTAGGAGCAAGTACCGCAATACAAATTTATATTTTTGTTTATGATAATTAATGTTACTTTAGCTTTAAACAATAATTGTTTATATGCAGGGCCATACTTTCATAAACAGGACAGCTGCAGGTGACATATTAAGATCGAGTTTTGTCCTGGCAGTTTGCAATAAGATTGTTTTGATTTCTTCAAACAATAAGATTGTTTCGATTTTATGCTAAAACTTAAATTATATTTTAATTGTTCACGCATCATAAAGACGGATTAAAAAAACAAATGTTCTAAACATCTCTTAAATTATATTTTGATTGTTCATGCATCATGCTTATGTCGACCCTGTGCATGCTGGACCTTTGGCCAGCAGATGGTAGGGCAGTAGCTATAGGAATTAATATGCTCTATTTAATTATTCTTTGTAATATTATTTGCTTGATCTAAGGCATAAGAGTAGGAGAGCATAGCAGTTCTGTTTTAGTTCAGTAGTTTGAGTCATCTTGCGAACAGAAGCTCAGTGCAATTTATTCATGATTAAAATTCTGTGTTTTTGGAGCTTCCTAGAATTTTTGTTCTGATCCACATATAGTTTTCGTGTTGCAGAGGTTGTACTACTGGTAGCAAGAATGCCGCAATAGCTGATATTGTTGTGGCGGTTCCCACGATGTGTAACTGTTTTAGTGTTATTAGTAGTATATATTTAGTTTATGTGGACTTCCTACCAATAAATTAATGAACATGCTTAAGAGAGGGTATATCATCATTTTGTTTTCTTTTGGGGAAATATATGCATCATTTTGGTATTTAGATCAAGCAGTGGCGATCCAGCTCCAAATGGCCACGCTAGGCCGACGGGCGCAAACTTCACGGCACTCGCGTCCGCCCAGTAACGCAGCACTCACGCATCCTCCTCTTCGGCATCGTCTCCCTCCCTCCACTGCCGCAACCGCTGGGACATGCAAAGGTGCGATCTTAACACCGGATTCGGCTCCCCTCGCGCCATTGGTCGTCAAAGGCATCGACTTTGCTCTGATCTATGGTTTTGTGTGGTCATGGGTTGCTTGTGATCTCTTCTTTGGGGGCGGTTTCTTGGCCGATTACTAACTTAATGTTGTGGGGCCGGAAGTGGGTCAAGTGGGTCGCTAGGTTGTAGTTCTTGCCGCCGTGGAATGCCAAATCTAGAGCCTATAGGAGAGTGGAGGCCTCCACGCCTCGTCGATGTCCGGTCAAGGCTATCCATGCAGAATGAGTTGTACTTTGATCAGCTTCATAGCCAGTGGTGATTTTCAGTAGTTAATACCTTCTTGCCAGATATATTTTAATCTACCTAGGTAGTGGAGAAATAACAAAGGACACAGGAATACCTCCATATTTTAAGTTTTCCATTTGCATAATACTATATAAAACTTGACTGTGAACAGGGGCCATGGCAGCTTAGGAAGTCATCTGCAGGGATCATCTCCTATTCCAGAGTCACTGAAAAATGTTCAAGTTACAAAAAATTAGAAAGAGATGCTTCTTTTTTTACTACATTGTATATCCCTTATTCTATATACAACACCGAGTTCTGAAATTTGAATTGCATTGAAATTTTGCTTGCCTCCTGTAACTACTTGTGTTCTAGAAAGGGTGAGTAGCTTTGTTGCAATTTCATGATCTTTGACTTCTTAAGTATGATAATCCCATTATAGTATGCTAGAATTATAGTCTGTTCTTTACAAGTCTTTTATATTGAATTAAATAATTGCCTACATCTCATTGAGTTACTAATGGAACAATATTTCAAAGCAGCAAAGGCATACTAAACTAGATCATAATTCAATACTAGGGGCATATGGTTGAAGGCATGTTATGTTATTATCTAAAATATAAAGAAAGGTGACCTTGGTATACCAGTCCTGTATGAAGCAAACTGGTAATTCATGGAGATGGTTAGTTTTAAAATGATGAGGAATCAATTAATCTTGTTATAGTGATATGAACATTTATGTGTGTATGCACAAATGTACAATACTATAAATACATATCTTGATGATTACAAACCATCGATGAGAGTTTTAGCCATGCACAAGATTCAATTTGTAATATTGAACATCATACTCGTATTATCATTTTTTAACAATACAACACGTTCATGCTCAAATTATTAGGATATTATTTATCCTGTTGCAACGCACGAAAAGGTCTATACAGTAGAGTTGGTGAGCCTACGACGCCGCGCTCTCCGTGAGAGTGTTAATTTCATGAACTTTGCTTTTTGGATTAAATATTACTTTAACGTCGGTATTTAATTTCACAATATTATTATCTTATCGTGCGATCTGTGTGTTTTTAGTACAAAAGTTATGTTAATTTCATGAAATTTGCTTTTTGGATTAAATGTCATTTTAACGTCGGTATTTAATTTCGTAGTATTGTTATCTTATCATGCTATCCATGTGTTTTTAGTACAAAAGTTTAGTTGTTCCGTAGCAACGCACGGACACGCTACCTAGTTTGAGGAAAAGGAAGAGGGTGGGGTCGTCCGTCAGGACCACGCCTAACACACCGGAAGTCGTTCGGCTTTTTCGTGAAAAAGAAATCAAATACTTTCCCTTTCTAAAATAAACGTACATTTCTCGAGCAATTTTTTTAAAGTTTAAACATAAATATAGAAAATATTATCAAAATTTATATCTCTAAATAAGTTTATTATATAAATATATTATAAGTTTAATTTGATAATACTTATTATACATCATAAATATTAGTGCAATTTTACTTCTCCGTTCCAAATTATAAATTGGTTTGACTTTTTTGGTGCAACCCTTTTACTATATATATAGATATAATAATATGTCTAGATACATAGCAAAATAGATGAACCAAAAAAGTTAAATCGACTTATAATTTAGAATGGAGGGAGTATATATTTAGTCAAATTTTCAAAAGGTTTGACTCACCGGAAAGCAAGATGTGTCTTGTCAACTGGAGATATTGATGACATCTACAACTTTTTAGTTTCAAGTTTTTCATTTGAGGTCGTTAAGATGCCTCAAAAATAATATAAAATTTCAGCAGCATAACAATCACGTAAAGTGTTTGTCGCATTAAAAAAATAATATCTTTTTTGTACATGTGTCAAATAAAGATATTTTTATATGAATGTTATCGATCTCATTGAGGTCTACATCTTTATAATTTCGATAATGATTCTTATCGAGTGTCGTGCCACGTCGGATGCGCAAGCTAGGCCTGCTATTGGCCCACATACAGAGTTCCCCAACGAATAAAATAGAGCGACGTCGTTCCTCATTCCGTATCGCTGTTGTGAGCTCCTCCGCCACACACCGCTTCTTCTCTGTCATTGTGGCCACGACCCCTCTCTCCCCACTCCATTGCGGCCGCTGCCCCCCACTCCATGGCGGCTCGAGCAAGCCTCCTCCCCTCCCCTCCATGGATCCAGCCACCCCTCCTCCATGTGCATCTTCCTTCAAGTTCGGCGGTTTCCATGGCGCCCCCTACCCCACTACATGACGGCAGTGGCTTCGATGAGGTAGGTCATTCCTCCTCTGGATCTAAGCCCTCCTCCTCCTCCTTTAGATTTGAGCCCTCCTCCTCATCTGGATTTGAGGGACATGGCGGTGGCTAGGGTTTCGACGAGCTCTGGGGTTCTATTCCCTCCTCCCTCCGGCGAGCTCAAAGGTGATGGACCAGGGGCTGGAGCAGCCTGCACCTCGAACCCATCCCCTTGCTATTTTGTATGTTTTTTTGTTGTTTCTCCGTGTTGCAATGGTTTTTTAGGATATTGCAACAGATTATTTTCGAATGTTGCAATAGGTGATTCATGTGTTACAAAAAAGAGAGTTCTAATGTTGGGATTATTGTATCAGGGGATTTTAATTGTTGAAATTACCTTCTTCAAATGTTGCAGCACTGAAAGGTGATTATTGAGTTGTTTTCATTTTTTCATGTTTTATGGTTGATTTTGCGATGTTGCAGCACTACTGCTTGAGATGTTGCAGTACATACTTTTCGAATGTTGCAGTACATAATTTTTTTTGATGTTGCTGTACATATTTTCGATGTTGCACTACATAGTAGGTTGATGCTGCAATATTTATATCCCGATGTTGCATTAGACAGTTCACATATTTTTTTGTGATGTTGCACTTGAAGTGTTTCGTGCTTTTGGGATAGCGGCGCGGTGGGGAATGGGGCACGGTGGGGGAACGGGGATGGGGGCGCGGTGGGGAATGGAGGACAGGGGCGCGGTGGATTCCATTCCATTATGTTCCGATCTGATTCTGTGGGGGGCTTGGGAAGGGGAGCGATGTCCGGGTCTGGACGCAGCGCTCGTGCCGGACGTCCAGGCGCTAGGATGCCCACTATAATTTTAATTTTTTACATGTGAGATAGTAAAGATTCTAAAAGAAAATATAAAGTTTCATGAGCATGTTAATTGTGCAATAGGACTTGCCGCCTCACAAAAATCGTACTTTTAAGTATGATGTCAAATGAAGATACTTTGTATATTAAAGTTATAGCTATCGATGAGATCTATAACTTTTTAGTTTTGAGTTTTTCATTCGAGATAGTTAATTAAGATGCTCAAGAAAATAATATAAATTTTTAAGGGCATATTAATCGCGCATAAGGCTTGTCTTTTTAGAGAAAAAAACATATTTTTTCTTATATGATGTTCGATAAATATATACTTTTAAAATTATATGAAAGGTGTAGCCTTCGATAAGATGTACTACTGGGTAGCTAACGGCTAGGGTTAGGGTTTACGACGAGCTCGGCCTGGGTTCGTCGTTCTAGGGCTCAACGGTCCTAGCTAGATCTTGCTACGACTTTCTGGTGCTCACCGTGACTTGGTCGCACATGCGGTCAAAGCGGAGACAACACGGACGGTGTTGTCGACGGCAATGGCGTGAAGCAGCAGCGCGATAGAGCTCTAACGAGGCCTGCATGGGATTTCCAAAACGAGTGAGGAGATGAGCATTACAAACCTAAGAGGAAGCTAGCGCAATAGAGAGACCGGACGGAGATGCACCGTTAGGGTTGGCCATGGCAAGATGCCCACAGCGGCTATGGCAGATGGCCACGGCGGTTTACCGGTGTTGTGACCGATTTCGGTGACGAGGACTGACGCAACCAGGCCGAGGGGATGCGCAAGGACGAGGCAAAGCTAAAGGTGAAGGAAATTGGGTGGAGGTGGATCGCCGTTGATGGCGAATGTGGCCGGTGAACAGAGTGGTCGGCGGTGAAGCAGAAAAGGGGAAAGGAGAGAGAGCCGGTAGCGCGGGATTCAAACAAGGAAGATAGTATCTCCAGACTTGTCAGCTCCAACTCGGGCGCGCCACGCAAGCAGCTGCGTGCCCACACGTAGGCAGCGTTTGAGGCGGTGACCCTCAAGATACTTTTTAAAATGAAACATGTAGATCTTATCGAGATCTACACCTTTCATATATATAAAAATATATTTATCGAACATCATATAAGAAAGATATGATATTTTTCTTAATAAAACAAGCCATGGTATGCGATTAATTTGACCATTAAGATTTATATTTTTTTCTTGAGATTCTTAACTACCTTAAATGAAAAAACTCAAAACTAAAAAGTTGTAGTGTTCATAGATAGCACAATTTTGATATAAAAAAGTATCTTCATTATTTGACACCATACATGAAAGATATTGTTTCTGTGAGGCGACAAGTTTTTGTTACGCGATTAATTTGCCGATGAAACTTTATATCACTCTGTTCCAAATTATAATATGTTTTGACTGTTCTAGATTCATAGTTTTTGCTACCCACCTAAATATAAGTTATGTCTAGATACAAAGTAAAAACTATGTATCTAAAAATGCTAAAACATCTTATAATTTGAAACGGAGGAAGTATATAAATTTTTAGCATATTACGATCTCAAATGTAAAAATCAAAATTATAAAGATAGAGAACTCAATGAGGACTGTAACATTCATATAAAAAGTATCTTCATTTGATACTGTACATAAAAGATATTATTTTTCTAAGGCGACAAACGCTTGTACACGATTGTTATGCTGCTGAAATTTTATATTATTTTCTCAAACATCTTAATAACTTAAATGAAAAAAGTCAAAACTAGAAAGTTATAGACTCACAGAGACTTATAATTTTTATATAAAATCATCTTCATCCGATGTTGTATGAGAAAGATATGTTTTTTCTAAGGTTGAGTCTTGTCACGTCATTCCTGTTGACGCGACAAAATAGTACTGTCACATCGACGGAAGTGACGGCGTGACAAGATTTTCCACGTGAAAATCGCTGTGCAACGTGGTAGATCTCGCCACATTAACACATGTGGCGTGACAGCGTGATTTTGTTGAACCAGCTGCGTTGGCGCGGCCAAATCGGTTAAATTAAAATAAAAGTAAGTGGGGCTATTTTTAAAATAAAAGTTAAAAATGATTAAAAATGAAAAAAAATCCCTCGTTCAGATTACTGATAAATCACTCGTTCGTATTTTTGTCGCCTGCTTTTGTGCAGGTCTGCAGCAGTATACTATGCCAACACTGTCAACAGTGTCAGTGCTTGTCTTGTAAGCCAACAGCAATGCAGGCTGCAGCAGTGCGGAGGACGGCAGTGATGCACACAGGCAAGCTACCAAACCAGATCTACCCAGTGCGTGGTTACTCTACAGTGTTAATAGCTTAATTTAGCCTTCGATCTTGACTTGTTTAGTTGTTTCCTTTCAATGCAGCTATTATTGATAAGACTTAGGTCGATGATCTACGAACAGCCATCTCGATAGGCTTGTACTAAAGTCGGCTGATAAGTTAGCTAAAACTGTTTTATTATGAAAAAAATACTGTAGATAAACCAGCTAATAAATTCAAACGAACAGGCTCAGCAGCCGCTAGCTATTGCAAAACGGAAGAGAGCTTGTCAGCACGCCGAAGCTCATAACGCGCATGTGACGTGTAACGATATAATAATAATGCTGGCTGGCGCAGGCTTTTTTGATGGCACATGTGACGTATGTCACTACTACATATAGGCTTTATAGGGACGCCTCATGGATATTTATAGGGGTGGTTTGGCCAACCGCTTCTACCAAAATGTGGCTATAAATCGTCGATTTGTTGGGGCTGGTTTATAGGGGCGGTTCCGAGACTACCCCTACAAATCAATTTGTAGAGGCGGTTGGTGTTATCAGCCGCCCCTACAAATCGATTTCTAGGGGCGGCTGTAGTACCAGCCGCCTCTATAATACCTGTTTATAGGGGCAGTTCAGTCTAGAACCGTCCCTATAGTATATTTTTTCATAAAAAAATCAAATTTACAATTCAAATTCGACCAGAATATATATTTTTCATGCACAACTCCATCATAACTTATCTTCTTTTACAATTGTACTGAAACTCAAATATAAGGTTTGGTCCACTAGGTGGATATTTTTCATGAACATTTTCAATGCAAACTGCTAGATCATCAATGCTTGTCTCATCAATAAATCCCTCAGCATGTAAATATGCACCATGAAGGCACATAAATCCTTCGAAATGGGCAAAAGTATCACAGTAGAAGGCCACTCAATTAACATTGTTGTAGAAGAAGAAGAAGGCACATAAATCCTTCGAAATGGGCAAAAGTATCACAGTAGAAGGCCACTCAATTAACATTGTTGTAGAAGAAGAACGCATCTGGGCAACATCAGTAAATCTTGCTTCATATTCTTCAACAGTCAGGCCATCTTCAGAGCCTGAGAGCCTACCCAACTCAGCTTCCACAAGTAAACCTTTTGCATGAGCCACGGAAGATATGCTCTTTGTGTATAAGATGTTCTCCCCTAAAGTTAGATGGGAACCATCCACCATGACTGAATCAAATCCCTAGAAATTCAAGGGTTACGACATTGACCAGGGAAAAAAACTCAAGATTAATGGTTATGAAATAAACTTGCATGTCATCTTTCGTAATGCATATTTGAGGAAACCACGGATCTTCACATACAGCTTAAAGAGCTTGAAGCAAGTCTGACTTGGAAATGCCAGTGATCATAGTGAACACTGATAGGCACCTGTGATAAGAGAATCACAGAATGTGAACACTAGAGTTTTCAATTTATTCAGATAATTGTTAAACATGTGGTTTATTTATGAGTACATATAGTTGAATTTGCTCTCTTTGAAAACGGTATATTCTCAAGTTTCTCTTACACTGGATTGTTCTACAGCAGCAATGCAACATGCTACCAATGGGACTCCACCTTGCTTCAGAGCACTAGGTGAATCTAAACAGCAACCACAAGCAATTAAGATAAAGACTCGAGATAGTATATGTGATATACTAAATTTTCATATATTATTAACAATGCTTATATACTATGTTTTCATAATCAAGAGCTACGTGGTACTGCTTTCAAAGAACCTACAGGATAGCAGGAGCTTCATTTCATTAAGAAGAGAAAGAGTACACAGCACCGAACTACAAGGAACATCACCTAGAACACTACAATGAACATAGACTCGCTACTCACAAATAAGCTACATTTATTCATCTAACAATTATGAACCCCCAAGCCCCCACATGAATATTGCAGGAAATAAAATAAAAGGCATGAGAACCTAACGAGTTTAATTATGTTTTCTGCATTATGCTAATTTTAGGAAAATAAGCATATTGAAGTTCCTAACCTGCAGGATAGCATGACTCTTTTCAACCTCTGCTGCTGCAACAATAGCTTCAATTCCCTCAAGGCTATACACATTGAAAGCACCAATAGCATAACCTGCCCTTCTCCACATTCTTTACAACAAGAAAATAGTTAAAGGAAAATTTAAATCTGATAAGTGGTGCAGAAATTAACCTTGACAAGACTTTAAAATGTCGAGAATCTTACAAGAAGAAGTTCTTTTGTAGAACTTCCTAGATGGGGAAGCACAACTTTTCACCACTTTAGCAAGAGCACATGTTATCACCAACATTACCTGTTTGAGGGGCACGATGTTACCTTGAGTCAAAAGGTTCAATTATTTCTGTGTTAGTGTGGAATAACTAAAATGTTTAATACCAGGAAAAACAATGTAAGGGACCCCTAGGAAATCTACTCTTAGGACCAAGCTGCCATAATGGTACACCAGCTAATGCTTGTCCCATGACTTTGGCACATTTAGCTTCCAAAGCTTTTGTAGCAATATCAGATGAAGTGATTCCTCCCTGTGTGAGTCACATTAAAATTAATTTCAGAAGTCAATTTCGTTCACAACATGTGGGCTCATTCTTTTTTCTCAACTAGCACAGCATCACTTGCATACATTGTTTTTTCGTTGAAGGAAACATGTAGGTATAATTCTATCTCACACACCTAAACAGTAAAAAAGAAAACAGAACCAATAATTTAGTTTAACAAGCAATCATTCCAGATTATTCAGAAAGGCATGAACCTTAAATTCAATCCACATCCAGCAGGAAGAAGACCAAAACAAGGAGATCCATTTTGCACACGGGAGGGGCAGCGCCCTCGCGGCAGTCGCTGGAGGATCTAGGGCGAGGGGAGCAGCAACAACAAAAAAATGGTACTGATCAGCAGGGGCAATGTATACTAACCTCCAAAAATAAAGGTAAACGTAGTACAAAGGGCACAATATATACTAACCTCTAAATTGTACTGCCCAGCAGGGGGTAGTGTAGCTTAAGCTTAAATGTGTTAGTTGATGTACCAAAGGACAAGACCAAAACATATAAGGAAGAAAACAAAGAGGATAGATTTGTAGCAAACCGAAACTAGAGGGACCCATTGCAGCCGTCCAACTATGAATATGTGCTAAGTAAATACATCATTGGCAATAGGGTGCACTCAGGCAATATAACAACCAGCAAATTATGTGGATCAAAGACATCATTGACAATGGAATTATGCTCAGTAACAAACACACAAAATGTAGCAACTAATAAAACCAAAACAACACATGCAAATGAGAACTGTTGAGCCATAATGACATTGCCATCACAAAACTGATGCAAATAGCAAGAATCATGAAGAATAAAATAATCATTCATCATTGCACAATTCTATTGTCTCAGTAAAAAAATTCATCATTGCACAATCCCAAAACCTCAGTAGATAACATGAAGAACGAAACAACTATCATCATTGTACAACGAAGGATATCAGTTCTGCACATGATCTGCACATTTAAAAACAAGAGAACGGCAGGAGCCAACGGGCTCCTAGGAGAGGGGGAACAAGATTCTTACAGTGCGAAGAGAGAGCTATGGGAGGGGAGGGGGGAGAGAGTGCACCTCCACCATGCGCAATAGGCCACATGATCTGCACATTCAATATCAGCTGAACACACACCGCAGCCGATGTAGAGCTGTTATTCTAAAAATGATGAAATCTCTTAATAGTAGCACGAAAAAGGCGTGGGATCTAATTTTCTTGCTATGAGGACTTGGGAGTGATGCCATGGTGCCTATGCGGACCAACATGGCAACACGTAAGTTATATAGAGATAACTTAGACATTACCAATTTCGAAGCATGATAAATTCAGCCCCAAACATAAAATTTGAACAAGCTGGTAACAATAGTGACTACCTGCTTGGCCTGAAACAGATATGGTCCACCCAAAATAAAATACACTCAAGAACTACCAAATTGGAAGAAGCAAATAGCTATGTGAGAACTAAGAGTTGTTCAAGATTTAAGCAGTAGCTAAGCACACATTAAAAAAATCTAGTGATTCAAAACAGTATGCACATGAAGAACGACCAGGAAACCTGCAGCCAAATTTATAGCGAAAAGATGAGGACAGGCAGCTAGGGTTTCCTATAGCACAAGCGCACAGTTCGTGTGCACATAGATCGCCATTCATAGTGAAGGGAAGCAAGCCTCCGCGAACGCTGGGAGAGGGAGATCCGGCAGGAAGATGTAAGGAGAGAGAGGGGGGACCAAACCGAGGAGGGGACGATGCGAGGACCGCAGGGAGCAGGCTGTGCCGGGGGGCAACCACGCGTCGCGGCTAGCGGCGGGGCTCGTGGGCGCCGCGTCGTGGCAGGAGGCGTCCACCACCGGGCTCGTCGGCGCAGCTGCGGCGCACACTGGCGGCGCCGCCGCCCAGGCCGTGCGCACGTGGAGGTGCCCGCGTTGGGGCTGGGCTGGTGCGCCACCACATTGAGAGAGAGGTAGAGAGGGAGAAGGAGAGGGAGTGGGAGGGGAGGCGCGGGCGGGGGAGGGGACGGGGCGCGAGCGGCGGAGGCGGCGCGCCGCGAGAGGAGCGTGAGCGAGACGAGCGGGATGGGAGGCTGGGCGTGGGAGGGAGCCCATTTTTTTTGCGAGAAGGAGAGGCATCAATTTATTTTGGGTGAATTGGGGCGACGTGGCTTCCTGGTAGCAGGGGCGGCTCGTAATACCAACAGTCTCTATAAATCGACACATTTGCAGGGGCGGCTCGTATTATCAGCCGCCCCTACTGTACCTTTTGTAGAGGCGATTGTTGTGCTGGAGCCCGAGCACGTCACTGTAGGGTGGCTCCAATGCCAGTCGTCTCTAAAAAAACCCGTTGATACAAACTGTTTTTCACGTAGCGTGTGCTTCTTAAAGAAAACATGTGACGTGTGTGAAAGCGTATTGATAATCACGCGATGATTAGATTCACTGATCAATCATAATACATAATATAGGACACTGCCATCGATCGGAAGCGAACCCTGACCGAGCGTACGTCGGCTCCATGCGTGCATGGGCTGTAGCAATTAGACCCAATGACATTATTACAATATGCCTTATGAACATACCTGTCTAACACCCCCTGTAGTCGAAGCATCGTCAGCCACTAAGACGAACCTTCTGACTAGAACGAAACCACAAAGACGCCTTCTAACTAGAATGAAACTCCGTGAAAACAGAAGATGGAAGATGTTTGGTGAAGATGTCAGCATATTGAGTTGGCACGTGAAGAACACGAACTGCCCATCGATGTCCTTTTGTCTCGGATAAAGTGTAGATCAATCTCGATGTGGTTCATGTGCTGATGCTGCATAGGATTAGTCGAGAGGTAAACTACACTGTGTTGTCACAGTACATATACCAATGCTATGTGGCTCGACGGATAGGACAGAAAAGCTCACCCAATAACTAGCGCAACCATGAGAAGCCTCAACAACTGCATTGCCATAGCCCGGTACTCAGCCTCAGCACCGAAACGAAAAACAGGGCTGTCCTTTGGACGACCAAGATATTAGACTGTCTCCTAGGATTGGCCTATTCATCTACAACTACCTCTATCCTGAAAAAATACAACAAAATCAAACTATTTTAAAATTTTAGAGTTATAAAAATAATATCAACATTTATATTTCTAAATAGATTTATTACAAAAATATAGTTCATGATTATTTAATAATATTTATTATACATTGCAAATGTTTAGTGACTTTTTTATATATAATAAAGTTTAAAGTTAAATGACCAATCGTAAACGAGAATTACACTTCTTTTCGGGAATCATTGATGCCAAAAATCATTAATGCTGGCACGAGCGAACGTGACATTTGCCGACGTGACCTGACATGACATATAACCCGACCATTTGTGATCATGTGATGGTCCCGAGATATTCTTGTCCCACTGTGTGTATATCTGATATTATCAAGCTTATTACTCTACAGTGTTATTATACATACAGTATTAAATACGGAGTATACAATATACGATACCTATTTTGCTCTGCTAATAAGAGTGCTCCATATATTAAAGTATATCTCTGCCATGACATATACTTTGCTTGGATCTAAGGTTTTACATTATTGATGATTGCAATAAGATATTCCCTCGTTTCTAAACTACAGGACATTTTAACTTTTCTAGGTACATTACTTTTATTATGCATCTAGATATAGTGTATATCTAAATATACAGTAAAATTTATGAATATAGAAAAGCCAAAACATCTTATAATTTAGAACGGAGGAAGTAGCTGTATAAGAATGGGGGAATAGAACTTATTTAATTTAATCTAAAAAGGTACACTATTGGTAGAATCAGCAATAGCTAGGTAGCAATTGGTAAATTTGGTACTCCAACCGTCCAAAAAAAATTATGTTCTAGGAATTTTTATATAGATTAGTGGAGGAGAGAAATAGTTTGTTACTGAAGATTTCTTTAAAAGGAGGGATGTTATGGTTAAGTTTTTCAATTAAAGTGGGTTGCATTGAGCTGCCACGTAGAAAAAGTGCACGCTCAATCACACTATAAAAGAACGAGTTTTTTTTGTGAGGGCTATCCCTCTTTCACAACCGTTTGATCTTGACACCATTTCATATGAGTCTTCCATTATCCAAGATCTTACTCTCCCTCATTAATAACCGTTCGATCTAAACGTCGTGTCATATGAGCCTTCTGTCGTGCGAGATCTTACATTACCCCACGTCCCCTCAACCCCATGGCTCGACACCCTCTCGCTCATGTACAGCCAGAACTCCCACTCGGCGCCGTCCCTATCATTCCTCCCGGTGCGGGCCTGTCGCCGCTGGCGGGCGCGTCTAGGATCGCGATGCGGTGCAATGCCACGTCGGCGTCATCCGTGGTGCCCACACGCTACCCCGGATGGAGCCCATGGTGTTGGCCGAGTTGTCGTTTTTCTTGCACCTTGGTTGCTCCAGGTTCTGCCTCGCTAGGTTCTTCAAGATCATCAGCGCCGGCCCAGGCGGCTCGTCGTGCGTCAGTAGGTTCGCGATCTTCACTAGACTCGAGGTGGAGACTAGCAGCCATGGCGACAGGGAAGAGCTCCGCATGGTGACGCACAGGTCCCTTCGATACAGCTATCGCGGGGTCAAAACCACAGCAAGCATGTTGTTCGAGTCGATGTTAGAGTACAGGGTCTCCGGTGGCTTGGGTGGACTCAGGAACACAAGAATCATGCAGAGAAGACGCAACGGTTTATCCTGGTTCGGGCCAATTCAGTCCTTACATCCAGTAGCTGATGATCCTTATACTCAAGAGCACCCAAAATCTGGGGGGTTACAACAGAGTGTAAAGGAAGAGGATTTGGTAGGGGGTTAGCTTGGAGCTAATCCTAAGGTTGCCTTGCCGCCAATGGAGTCTCTCCCTCATCAGAGAGGAAGAAGACGGTGGGATGCAGTGGAGGAGGGGCTCTTGGTGCCCCTCTCTAAGTTGCCTTGCTTTCGGTGCAGAGTGGAGGTAGATGGAATGGAATGGAGTGTCTGGTGATCGAATCGGGATCCTCCCCCTCTAGATCCGACCTTATCCCTTATATAATGAGATAAGTCAGCTACAAGGCAGTTTGGGAGTTCTAGTCTATAGTGTATGTGCATTGGAGTCTAGGAGGGGCTTGCAATGGTGCGCCGTGGACCATCAAGGTGTCTTGGAGCCAAAGAAGCCTGGGCGTCATTCAGTTGCTCTGTTCTGACACTCTACATGTCAGAGGGTGTCGGCTTGGACCGGCCTCCCCTGGGTGAGACCTTCTAGAGTCTTCTTGGTGGCAAAGGAGGTTGACTCTAGGGGATGACGTATGGGCCCAAAAGCCCTCGAGACTCCGGAGGTCGTAGGAAACTTTGTCTTCTTGTAACACGCCCCGCACGTGACCCTATCAGAGGAGCAGTTAGCTAGGGCATGCCTAGGGAGCGACGCAAGGGAACCCCAGGGCATTGGTAGCCTAGGGCTTGTCTTCTTATGCCCGGGCCTTGGCTGGTATTGTTAGTCGGACAGGAGCCAAGGGCTGGGCCCGAAGGTGTCGTATATCGAGAGCCCAAGGCTTAGGGAAGCCCCAAACCCTAGGCAAAAGCTATGGTCAAGTTAGGTTCGGCCGAGTCTCTTTACTAGAGGGTGCACATGAGCGTGCCCAATGGCATAGCCCCCGAGCCCTCGGATGATCCTAAAGGGCTTGGTCGGGGGGTCTTCTTCATTCAGGAAGCATTAGACCCGAGGCTTAACATACTTGTATGTTAGGATCTCGTTAGGAGCCCCCGAGCCCTTTGTGGCCTCACCTGGTGTGATGGCGACGAAGGGCTGAATTCAATCTTCTGGTGACTGAACCCTCCTTGGCTAGGATAGCTTCCACTGGTGAGAGTGTTGTGCCCTGCTTGGGGCCTTCTTCTCTAGTGTGATGGATGGTGCTCGGCTGTCGAGGCTAAGCAAAGAAGATACTGATCCCTTCATGAGTCCATGTCGCATGGGTCTTGAACTTGAGTGTGAGAGCTCAGCAGACTCATCTGGGAGTCATCGACTGTAGGTCTAGGGGCGCCCTCCTTTCTGATCGGAGCCTGCTGTGGGCCGAGTGATCAAGAGCGCTGGCTCTGGCTCAGGGCCAACTGATCATCCATAGCTCCACGCCCATCTGAGGGCTGCAATAATAGGTCCTGGTCCTCTCAAGCTAGCTTTCTAGGGCTGACTCTCTACAGCCATAGATTGGGGAAGTGGGAGCGTGCCGAGGCTCAGACAGAATCCCTCATTGGGCCCACTACTCAGCGGCTCCCAACCCAACTTCAAGGACTTGGTTGGTTTTTGGGGGATGCGCCACCCGAGCGCCCATCGATTGGGGGGTCGGGCTGCTCTGTCTGGGGAGCCGGCGCAACCCCCAAGGCCATTGTGGGGCCTCCTTGCCAGGCAGTTGATGGCGTTTGCATAGGCGGTTGATGGCATTTGGGCTGTCGTGCCTGGTGGAGGAGTTATGACGCGCGCGTGCCCCCATGCCATCCTGTCTTGTCTAGGAGATGGGACGTCGAGGCCACATGGAGCAGATCTGGTGGAGGAGGAGCCACGACACTTGGTGTGCATGGATCTGAGCCATCAATGATAGCCGGTGGGCTCGAGGGAAGGCGGATCCCCCCAAGTCTCGCGAGGAGGCGTGCGTAGAGTGGGCAGCGCGCATAGTTCTCTCTTTGGGTGTGCTCAACGGAACTGCCCATTTTAGCCCATTTTTGGAGCGCTTAGTGTCTAGTGGAAGACAAACGCCTCTGAAAGTGTGTTATTCTAGGTGGTTCTACCATAGCTCAGCCCAACAAGGCTGGGCCGACAGGGAGGCTGCGGTTTGCCTTTGCCTTAGGTATGACAACTGCCGCCGCGCTGCACGATCGCACGTGGGATCGTGGGGGCATGGCTGCTGCTGCTCTCAGAGTACAAAAGAGGAGAGGAAAGGTGGAGAGGGGGAGTTAACTTCTACTTCTAGTGAAACCTTTTCTCTTCCTGTGACCTCTGCTTTCCCCCACTCCTGTGTATTCGCTCGCTACCCCTTGGCCCCACCTTCATCCCCATGGCGGAATGGGGGCCGTCCGGGGTCACCAAGGCGGAGATAAGGAGGATGGAGGAGAATGGGTTGGCGCCAGAGGAGGTTCTAGTGGTTGGCTAGCGCCCCCTAGCATTGGTGAGCTGGCACCTATGCCCGGGGATGGGGAGATCATCTCCTTCACCGCCTTCCATCGCCTGGGGCTCGGCCTTCCCTTGCACCCCTTCGTGTGGGGCCTTTTGTTCTTCTATGGCCTTTGGCTTCATGACCCAACGCTAGAGGAGATCCTCCACATCGCGACCTTCATCACGCTATGCGAGGCATTCCTAGGGATCGCTCCCCATTTTCTGCACTTGAGGTGGGTGCTCCAGGTGGTGCCGTTGTTCCCTGGCAGTGCTTTCCCAGCGATGGGAGGTGTCCAAATCCAGGTGCATTCGCATGCAGCTGGCCGATACCTTGCCCTTGCTCACCTACCAGGACTCGACGGTCAAGCGAACTGGTGGGAGAACTGGTTCTACCTCTCCAACATGGTTCCGGTGCTGCCTTCCTTCATGGTGGTGAGGCCAGGAGGTGCCATTCTAGAGTCATGGCGGTTGTACCCTTGGTGGAGGAGGCCGTGGATATCCCTGCTCTCGTAGGGACTATCAAGGCCCTGAGAGCATAGGGGCTGACTAGGCCGGTGGTGGTGCGCACGTTCATCCATCGTTGGGTCCTCCCACTAAGGGAGCGGGCGCATCCGCTGTGGCTGCACCAGGGAATCACTGACCCAATGATGGAGCCCCCTTACCCCATCTTAGAGACGCTGCTTTGGGTGCTAATGCTCAAGGCCATCAGCATGAACTACCTAGGGCTGAGCGTCGGCCCTCCCCCTTCGGCGTCGATCCTCCTCCTCTAGCTGGCCATCCATTCGAAGGAATGATGTCAGAGCCCCAACCCGACCTTCCGAGGTAGAGTGGACATGGATGGTGGTGTCCATGTCAGGGATGCTGGCGCCGCTCACGTTGGTCTTCGGTCCGCTCCTAGCGGTGGTTCTGGCTCCGGTGGTGGCCCTAGCTCTGGTGGCGGTTCTAGCTCCAGTGGTGATCCCATCTCTAGTGGTCCACGTGGTGGAGGTCGGTGGTGGGTCCCGGAGGAGCTGGAGGAGTCCTGCCAGGTGTGGACAGAGCCCACCCTACCGATCGCCTCCTTGAAGGGACAGGTATGAGTCATCTCTGCATTTCTTTGTCCTTGTCGCTGCTTCTAATGTTATTGTCTTCATCGCGTGCAGAGGCTTCCCCGACAGGACGTTCATCAAGGTTGGTTCTTTGAGCAGCATCGAGCCTCCCTGACGTTGGGCCCACCTACTATTGCCTTCTTCATTGGTGCTAGAATCAGGCCGACACGCTCCATCATCAGGGGCGCTCTCTCGCGGTGCCTTGGTCGCTCTCCCAGTAGTGGCAGTTGAGGCGTTGCAGAAGGCATAGGAGGATGCCCTCGGGGTCACTAAGGACGCTCAAAGGGAGGTCAAGGAGGAGTGGCTGGCAACAGTGACGGTGGAGAACATCCACGACGTGGCATAGGCGAAGGCGACCCGTCTGAGGGGGGAGCTCGAAGGTGTGGGTCGTTCCCTTCCCTTCTTGCTTTCCGTCGGTCCCGGCCTATGAGCCACACATACGGCATTTAGCCTTGACGCTCTCATCTTTGTTGGTGTAGGAGCGAGGGAGGAGGCCCGCCGCTTGGTGGAGCAGCTTTAGATGTCCTAGGAGGAGGAGGGCAGGCTGTGAGCCCTCCTCAAGTCCCAGGGTGAGGAGTTGAGGGAGCTTCATGTCGTGGCCCTAGGAGCTTGCCACACCCTCTTCCCATGGGGTGTGCGCGACAACTCTAGGGAGGTGAACGAGCACCTTCATGCCACGTTGGTGCACTTCCACGAGGCCATGGAGGGTGGCGTCCAGTAGGGGGCAGCCTCTATGCTGGTTGTGGTACACTTCTGCTTCCTTGACCTAGTGGACATTTGTGTGGTGGCAGAGGGGCTCCTGGGAACACCAACGACACCGACATGGCGCTCCTTATTGTAAGGTCGAGATGGCGGACTAGAGGGAGGTGAATAGTCCTTTCTAAAATTAATTACGTCGGCTAACCAAAACAAGTGTGGAATTAAAACTATTGGTTTAGCCAAGACTACACCCTTCGATCTAAGTTCACAAGCACCTTAAAAAGATCCTAATCAAGTAACTAAGGTGTCGGGGTCGCTAGAACTCACCTAACCAATTCTAGGAGCAAGGTCACACAAACCTATGCCACTAGTACTTCAAGCAACTAGGGAGCTCCTATTCAACTAGTGATGCAAAAGCACAAAGCCACCTAAGCTCACTAGCAATACTCAATAACAAGGCTACACAAGCCAAATTAGAGAGCTCAAATTATTTAGCTACACAAACTAAGCAATGTGACTAACAATGTTACTCAAACCAAATTAGCCACACAAGAGAGCTACTTCTATGCTACACAAGCAAGAAGGCAACTAGCAAGCTACTAAAGCTAAGCTAGTCACAAGAGCAACTATACAAGCACAATGTAGATGAAAGTAATACAAGCTTGTGTTTCGCGGAATGCAAACCACCGAGAAGATGATGAAGACAATGTTGACATGGTGATTTTCTCCCGAGGTTCACTTGGTTGCCACCAAGCTATGTCCCTATTATGTCGACCACTCACTTGGTGGTTCGGTGGCTAATTGGCATCACCTGCCAAGCACGCACGTCGGGCACTGCAAGAACCTACCCCAAAAGTGAGGGTAGCTCAATGACACGCTCTACTAGAGTTGCTCTTTGTGATCCACACAGGGTGAGCATAATCCCCCTCACAAATCCTCCTTTGGAGCACCACACAATCTTCTCGCGTCATTCAACGGAGTCACAAGCCACCAAGCTATCTAGGAGGTGTCAACCTCCAAGAGTAACAAGCACCATCGGCTTGCAACACGATCACCTAGTGCCACTCGATACAACCTCACGATGCAATCACACTAGAATCGCTCACTCACTCAATCGGATGAACACTATCAAGCAAGAGTGAATTAGAGGGCTTCCAAGCACACCTACACAAGCCACCAAGACTCAAGGGTGCTCAGCTACTGGCCTAAGCCTGACCAAGGCTCCTATTTATAACCCCACAAACAAATAGAGTCATTACCTCTTCACTGGGCTCACTGCACAATGATCGGACATGTCTAGTGTGGCGACCAGACACGTTCGATTACAGCGTTTGGTCGCTGCTTGACCTCCATGTGTTCCTCTTCAAACGAAGTAGCCATTGGCGCCCAATGGCTAGCTTTGACATGCGCGAACACCACCTGATCGGACGCAATGATCGAACGATCGTACGCTCTAGTACTTAGAGTCCGGTCAAGTATAGAGAGCTCCTAGAGCTGCCCTGAGATGACCGGACGCGTCCGGTCTCATTTGACTAGAAGCACCCTATGTCCGATGAATTTTAACGCCCGAGACAGAGAGCAGCTAGACTACGACCGGACGCGTCCGACCCTGCATCCGGTCACCCTCTCTGAGTCCGGTCCTCTCAGCTCTTGCAATGTCAGAAGATGAATAGTGAACCAACAGAGTCCGGTCACTTTCAACGATAGTGTCCGGTCATCACAGTGAACACAGCCAAGCCTGAGGCCAAATACTGGATGCGTCTGGTATCAATATCGGACGCGTCCGGTCACTACCGACTGTCTGAGCCTGGGTTAAACACCAAACGTGTCCGATCCTTATGTCATACGCATCCGGTCACCCCATGACTAGCGCTTTCAACTCCTTTTCTTTACCAACTTCTTCTCCTTTGCAAATGTGCCAACACCACAAAGTGTACACCATCATGTGCAAGTGTGTTAGCATTTCACAAACATTTTTTTCTAAAGGAGTTAGCCACTCAACTTGCCACGCCACTCGATCCTAGCAACGATGCAAAGTTAGATCACCGAGTGGCACTAGATGACCGATATGCAAACAAGTTTGCTCCTCTTAATAGTACGGCCATCTATCCAAAACCCAGTCATGCACTTCTCTACAGAATCTTTGACCGGTGAAATGAAATGCCCTAAGTTATACCTTTGCCTTGCGCATTCCACTTCATCTCCTTCGATGTCCGTGCAACACATGCACCAACCAATCATCAAATGATATGATCCACTTCATATCATCATGTGACTGTATTGGTTCATCGATCTTGACTTCACTTGCTCTTCACCGTTGTCTTGGTCCATCGGCGCCAAGTCATCACTCAACTTTCCCTTCACACTTGCAACCGGTCCGTCAAGCCAAGTCTTGTCTTGATCTTCTCCACTTTGATCACATGACTCCATGTCATGTCTCATATGTAATGAGCTCCTTCATCACAAGTGTGAGCCTTTGCAACAAGTTCAAGCCATCTTCATCGTCATGGCATGTATTGCTCACACACATGTACTTGTGGACTAATCACCTGTGTATCTCACTCAAACACATATTAGTCCACCTAAGATTATCACTCAATTACCAAAACCAAACAAGGACCTATCACCATACCCTAGCTAGAGGAAACCGCCGACACCGTCCTGAGGATCGCTCCGCTGGACATGGTCCTCCATGGTCCCTCACCGGATCGCGAAGGGTGATGTTCGCACGCTGTGCCTCTCCGCCCATGCCAGCGAAAGAAGAAGGATCAACTAGCAGGTGCTCTATGGCTGAAAAATGGGGTGAAGTCCCCAAAATAATATAACATTTTTTGTAAATATTAAGTTCGTTTGTTTGTTGTTTCTTTGCTGCCCCTGTTTTTCTACTTCTTGGGTGTCATGGGTGCTCACCCCTTTTGGTCGGTATTTGGGGCCTTATTTCCCTCGAGATCCTTGGCCATGCCATGGGTGGCTAGGGTTCATGACCCCTTTCAATGGCGCACAAGCATGGGCGCTAGGTCGGGGAGCCGAGAGACGCAAATACACTAGGAGGAGGAGGCCGAGTTGGCTTGGCGAGCGGTGTGCGGATGTCACTTTGCACTCATCGGAAGGAGGAGGGATTAGCGGTCAACGATAAGCGAGCTTAATATTCAGCCTAGGAAATGAAATGCAGGAAGTAAAGAGGAAGAGTTACATAGCTTCCTACCCTTCTCCTAGATGCTTGACGGGAGGTAGAGGCGGGGGCGTCCTAGTTAAGATAAGATGCCGGCACTCGACTAGGCTGGCCCCTCTTGGGGACTAGGCGCCTGGGTGGAGGGACCTGCCAAGCCACTGCTGCTGCGGGGTGCGCCGTACGTGCTCTGGGAGTTGGATGGACCAGGTGCCAACGCTGCCATTTCTTCTCCGCCCATCGACTCGGGTCCATGGGGGCCTTGGTGTAGTCGTCGTCGCTACCCATGGGGGTTTGCGCATGGTGTTGCTGTGCCAGCTTCCATTTTTGAAGCTTGCGCTCCGTCGTAGGGGCTCCCTGGTGCGCCTGTGCTGCTTGCTGTCGTGCCGTCCCCCCCCTTGGGACGGTCCGCGTGGTAGTTAGGGCTTTGTTCCGGCGATGCGAGTCTGTGTGCTCCCGCAGCGGGAGCCTTGATGTTGATGTGACGTCATTCATGAGGCGTCACATCATACTCGGCGTCGCCAGAGTGGTGCTCTAGATTGCTTCCTTGGAGGGTCGTGAAGAGGGCGCACAGCGAGGGGGCATCGGCCCCTGCCGCGCCGGAGAGGATGGGACTTCAGGGAGCCTCATAGACGACGAGGTGCTCTAACTCCATTTAGAAGGATTTCGCTGTGCTCCGGACTCCCAAGGGCAGATCCGGGAGGTTGTACCAGAAGTGATTAGATGGTGGGAGCGCCTCGCCTGCAGTGACCTGATGATGAATGTTAGCCAGCATGTAGAACATCCGGCGGTGGTCCAACACAGTGGGATCTAGGCCCAAGTTGTGCTGGATCTATTGGTCCAGGACCTCGAGATCCGCTCTCGAGGGCCCTAGTGGGGGAGGTGACGCCGAGGGCTCGCTGCCTGTTGACGCAGTCCCGTGAAGCAGACAAAGCTCACCGTGGCAATCGATAATGCAGACCAAGCTCCCAAAGCGGAGGACCTGGCCCGGAGCGAAGGCGTCGACCACGACGGAGAACTCGCCGGAGAAGCGAATACCACCGTCTGGGGCGGCATCGCTTGCTTCGGCGACGAGGTGGGTAGCTCCGGTCCCTATAGAGCCAGAATCGCACTTGACGCTGCCCCCTACGTGGCGCGGTAGCATGTTGTTCGAGTCGGTGTCAGAGTACGGGGTCTCTGGTGGCTCGGGTGGACTCAGGAACACAAGAATCACGCAGAGAAGACGCAACAGTTTATCCTAGTTTGGGCCAATTCAGTCCCTATGTCCAGCAGCTAATGATCCTTATACTTAAGAGCACAAAAAATCTGGGGGTTACAACAGAGTGTAAAGGAAGAGGATTTGGTAGGGGGTTAGCTCGATGCTAAACCTAAGGTTGCCGCGCCGTCGGTGGAGTCTCCCTCCCGTCGGAGAGAAAGGAGACAGCGGGATGCGGTGGAGGAGGGGCTCTCGTTGTCCCTCTCCGGGTTGCCTTGCTCTCGGTGCAGAGCGGAGGTAGATGGAATGGAATGGAGTGTCTAGTGATCGAATCGGGATCCTCCGCCTCTAGGTCCAACCTTATCCCTTATATAATTGGATAGGTCAGGTACAAGGCGGTTTGGGGGTTCTAATCTATTATCTAAGTGCGCTGAAGTCCTGGAGGGGCTTGCAGCGGTATGTCGTGGATCGTCGAGGTGTCTTGGAGCCGAAGAAGCCTGGGTGTCGTTCGGCTGCTCTGTTCTGACACTCTGCGTGTCAGAGGGTATCGGCTTGGACCAGCCTCCCCCGGATGAGACCTTCTGGAGTCTTTCTAGTGGCGAAGGAGGTCGGCTCCAAGGGCTGACATGCGGGCCCGGAAGCCCCCGAGCCCCCAGAGGCCATGGGAAGCTTTGTCTTTTTGTGTCACGCCCCGGACATGAACCTATCGGAGAAACAGTTGGCTAGGGCACACCTAGGGAGCGGCGCCAGGGAGCCCCCGAGTATTGGTAGCCTGGGGCTTGTCTTCTTGTGTCCGGGCCTTGGCTGGCACCGTTAGCCGGGCAGGAACCAAGGCCCGGGCCCGTAGGTGCCGTAGATGGGGAGCCCAAGGCTTGGGAAAGCCCCGAGCCCTAGGCGGAAGCTATGGTCGAGTCAGGCTCGGCCGGGTCTCTTTGTCAGATGATGCGCGCGAGCGTGTCCGATGGGCATAGCCCCAGAGTCCCTGGACGATCCTGAAGGGGTCGATCGGAGAATCTTCTTCATTCGAAAAGTATTAGATCCGAGGCTTAACATACTTGTATGTTACACAGGATCTCTTTAACAGCCTTTCCTCCTGCTCTTTCTCTTGTTTCGCAAGCACGCGCCGCCTGGAGATTCTCCGGTCCGGCCGCGCTGTGGTGAGAAACGTGCAGAGGCGCTCCGTGCTCACTGCCTTGAATTCCTCTCTCACGCTTGCTTTTGCTTCAACAAGTTCTACCGGCCGCTGCCCAGACTCCTGACAGCCGAATCGCCTGCTGGAGATCCTGATTGCTGTCGGCGCTGAGGAGCACGCATAGCCGAGCAGTTTTTGCCACCAGCAAGCTTGTACGAGGAAAATCCTCCGGTGCGACGTCCCTGGAGAGCACATAGCAATCGACGAGCCCAACCAAAGTTCAGAGCTGTACGTGAGTCCTTTTCACGTTATTTTAATCCTCTTCATTGAAATTTACATTCCATCAGTGTCTCACTGTCAGCTTTAATTCGGCACAAGATCAAGCCTTGTTAGCTTGAAGGGTTGCTACGTCTCACTGTACCACTGCGCCAGCCATTGGAAATCCCATATATGGTCAGTACACCAATCGCGTGTCCTCCTTTTAGCTATCAATCAATATGCTCTGTGCTCCTTGGAAATCTATGGATTATTTCAAGCAAATGTACTTAGCAAGCAGATTGCTGGTTAATTCTTATAATTCTAACGTTCCTCATCTGGAATCAAATCGATGCATGGTCTGGCTGATTGAGTGATATGACCAATACAGGTTGTTTCAGTAGATAAAGATCCTATTCAAATAGATTTTGAGCATCCTGCAGTGGCATGGCACTGGATTTTTGCAGGGCAGCTCCAAGAGCCCGCGCTGATGGGATGGCATGAGGAACTGAACATCCTGTTTTCTACACCAATTAAAAAGAAAATTGTTTGCTTCATCATGTTATTTTGGGAACAAGAACATACCCCATTATCTGCAATTGTCTTGGGTAGAAAATCTTTATCTAATTATTGGCAAGGATTAGAAGGAGCTGCTCCTTTTATTGGCTAAAATTGTAAAAGAATACCTGTTGCAGGAGCCAGGAGCACGTCCTAACAATATTGGAGATCAGTGGGGTGGGTGATGATTGTATGGCATGAAAAAAAAGGTAGAAAAAGGGACTCCTGGTAACAATAAACTTAATTAGCTTTGTAATTAAAATAATTTTTATATCTGTAAGTTTTATTGTGTACTCGTCTTTACATAATGTATTTCTACTATTATTCCATTCCTTTGGTTTGCAAGATAAGATTGTCCTTTTCAAATATAGAGTGCTTGTTATTTAAGATAGTGAAAAACGCATGATAGCTTATTGACTGTTCTGAAAAGCAATGTTGCCTTCTTTCCCAAAGTAATTGTTATTTGTGTGAGATGACAAAAATAGTATGGTAAATGCTTGTGTCGGGTACCATAAAAAGGGGTCCCCTAAGCAAGAACCGAAAAAATCGCTTAGACCTTGTAAAAATCGAAGCCAAGAGACAACCACCGGCAAACCCCCCACCTTATCCGAGGCCCGGCTGGATCACCCGGCCCACTTCGGGCAGTATCCCGTCTCGCCCGAGGCCCCGCGCGTGAGGCCTCGGACGAGGTACCGATTCTCTGCCTCGCTCGAGGCCCCGCGCAAGGCCTCGGACGAGGTACCGATTCTCCGCCTCGCTCGAGGCCCCGCGCAAGGCCTCGGACGAGGTACCAATTCTTCGACTCGCCCAAGGCCCCGCCCTTAAGGCCTCGGACGAGGTGCAGATTCTCCGCCTCGCTCGAGGCCGGCTCGGCAGCTACCCCGTCACCACCGCCTCAACCGGGACATCACGTCCAACTAGCGCGGCCAACCACTCCCGCGACGTCAGCCGAACGACAGCTCGATACAGCGGAGTGGCCGACGAGATGGGAGTCACATCGACGCCATGTCGTCAGGGACGGGACGGGGCAGGGGTTACCGACTGCTGTGCTCGGCACTGTGCCCACGACTAACACCCATGCGGCACTATGCTGCCTAACCCCACCTGCTCCAAGGACAGCGTGGCGTGGAGATTCAGGTTCGGGTCCCTGTAGCCTCGGAATCAGTGTACATGACCAACTGCTCCCTCCGAGCCTCGGCTATCCGCTCCGGGGTCTCGATAGCCTCAGGATTCACGCCCGCCGAGCCCCCCACAATGGTTCAGCCTCTGCACCGACTGGCCCTCGGCTCTCTACGTTGTCAACATACAGCGACCGGCACGTCGAACACAGTATGCGCCATACCCTGCGCCAAGCCATCACAGGAGCTTCCACGTCACACAGGATCAGGCGTGACCGGTGCGTCGCTCCAGTGCACCGAAGACAAGACCGCTCCATCGACCATGCCGCCACAGTGACGAGCTACAGGGCTCGGCATACCGCCTCCGCTCACAAAACGCCACGTAGCGAATACATGTATCGCCCCTGTCCCCCCCCTCCCCTTCAACTATAAAAGGGAGTGACCGGGGCCGTTTCTAGGCACGAGAAACACACGGGCACGCACAGGCAGACGGACGTAGACAGACACACACAGACGAACAACGCACAACACTCTGTAACTCGCACTCCTCCGCACTACAAGAGATCAACATCTCAAGCAACCCACGCCGCTCCACGCAGAGACCTGGGACTAGCTCCCTCTCTCGCCTAGCTTGTAAACCCCTACTACAAGCACCTCGGTGCAAGAAATACAAGATCGATCTCTCAGACTGGATGTAGGGCACCTATTGCCTGAACCAGTATAAACCTTATGTCTCTTTGCATCACCATCCGGGATTAGGGGCACGCAGTACACTTTCACTAGTCAGTTGAGGGCCCGCCGATCCAAAACACCAATAGTTGGCGCGCCAGGTAGGGGCTCTACTGCGTGTCAGCTTCGTCATCCCAACAAGTTCCGGATGGTAGACCCCGTACGACCACTGCGTCTCAGCACGGTGATCTGGTTCGGGAGCCTAGAGTTCATGTCTCTAGGATGTGAGTACGATATGGTACTCCTCACACCCAGAGCCCCACCGACCGACGACGACATCACGCACCAGCAGCCCAGGCGCAGACGGCACCCGAGCCGCCGCTCTCGTCACGCTCGCCAGGCACGACGCGAGCGGGACCATCCCGACACCGCGCGAGCTCAGGGCGATGCACCGCGCTCTGCTGGTATCCCATGCCCGGCTGTTGGTACAGAGTCCCTGGTTGGGGACCTGTCCAGCTTAAGCATGGGCAAGGGAAAGACGCCGGTGGCATGCAGCGATGCCCCATCATCGAGCTCTGCCCCACCACGTCCTGAGGGGTCGACTCCGGCGGAGCGAAGCCCGGCAATGGCACCATCCCAGTACCCCTTCGGGTTGAGCAATGCCGCCACCGCCTATGCTACCGCCTATGCTTCCGCTCATGCGGAGCCCTCAGGACGCTACCAACGCTTCGCCCTCGACCTCGACGTCACAACCTCGACCCACACCCACGCTGACTCCTCGGAGGAGGACGTGACATGGGCCAGAGCGGACTTCTCTGGGCTTTGCGACCCTGAAGCCATGCGCCGCTTCATGGCCGCGAGCGACTACTGCTTCGGCTACTCCGACTCCGACGATGAAGGCACTTACGATCCCACTCGCGAGTGCTTCCACATCGAGTTCAGGATGCCGAGCACGGGCGATGAGGACGAAGGGACAGGCAGTTGCTTTCTGCCCCGCGAGGGGGCAGGCGACCCCGCACCTCCACGCGTCGAGCCTCCGGCAGCGTGGAACGGGAACCCCGCCCCCGAGGAACTTCGACGCCTAGACCTGGAGCAGCTCCGTGAACTTCAGGCCAAGGTCGAACAAGATCGACTCCTTCTGCAGCAGCTCCGAGACACTCTCGAGCAAGAGCAGTGGGGTCGCGGTGATGGCAGAGCAGCCCAGCGGAGGGCTCACGACGTCAACCGCCGTATCAACAATGACAAAGGGGGTGAGCAACCCCCTATCTTCAATCGCGCCAGCCAGAACGTCGCGGCAGCGGCGATGCTACTCCGGACTATGCCCGAGCCCTCTACCACGAAGGGGCGACTGGTCCACGACGAGCTCCGAGACCTCCTCGAGACCGCCGCGGTACAGCAGGTCGAAAGCTCCGCCTCTTGATGGCATGGGGGCGCCTCAGAACTACCCATGGCATCGCCTTGGTAGGGTAGAGAGGCCTCGGTTCGTCCTGAGCCTGCTCGGGCATCGACGGCCAACAAGGCCCCCTCGGTGCACGATCGCCTTGGCAACCGACGCGAGGCACAAGGCGACCATGATGTGGTCAGCAGGTAATGGCGCCACGACAACGAGGGGCCCGCCCGAGGCTACCACCCACACTGAGGCGATCGCTACAACAGTGGGGAAGACCATAGTCCTTCCCCTGGGCCACCTGGCCCTCAAGTCTTCAGCAAGGCCATCCGCGATGCTCACTTCCCAGCCCGGTTTTGGCAACCGGCCAACCTCGCAAAATATAACGGCGAGACCAACCCCGAGCTATGGCTGGCCGATTACCGCCTGGCTTGTCAGCTTGGCGGTGCGGACGATGACCTGCTCATCATCCGCAACCTCCCCTTGTTCCTGTCAAACTCAGCGCGAGCCTGGCTCGAACACCTCCCTCCCTCGCAGATCCACAACTGGCGTGACTTGGTAAAGGTCTTCGTCGGGAATTTCTAGGGCACATACGTGCACCCCAGAAACTCCTAGGACCTCAAGAGTTGTCGCTAGAACACAGACGAGTCTCTCCGGGACTTCATCCGATGCTTCTCCAACCAATGCACCGAGTTGCCCAGCGTCGGCGACTTAGAAATCGTCTAGGCATTCCTCTCCGACACCTCATGCCGGGACCTCGGTGGCCGCGCTCCTCAACATCGCCACCAACTTTGCCTCGGGCGAAGAGGCTGTCAGGGCCATCTTCCCCGACAACGATGCCAAGGGGAAGTGGAGGGACGAGGCCCCCGAGGCCTCGGCCCCCCATCTCCCCAAGAAAAAGAAAAAGGGTTGCCAGGGGAAGCAGGAGGTCCTCGAGGCCGGTCTCGTCACAGCCACAGATCGCAAGAATCCCCGAGGCCCCGCCAGATGCCCCGGGCTCTTCGACGATATGCTTAAAAAGCCCTACCCTTACCACCAGGGCCCGGTGAAGCACACCCTCGAAGAGTGCACCATGCTTTGGCGTTACTACGCCAAGCTCGGGCTCCCCAATGACGATGCCAAGAAGAGGGACGTCGGCGATAGGGACAACGACAAGGACGACGGGTTCCCCGAGGTGTACAATGCCTTCACGATCTTTGGTGGGCCTTCAGCGTGCCTCACGGCTCGCCAGCGAAAGAGGGAGCGTCGAGAGGTCTTCTCGGTAAAGGTGGCCACTCCTCGGTACCTCAACTAGTCTTGGGAGGCGATCACCTTTGATCAGGATGACCACCCCGATTATGTCCCAAACCCAAGGCAGTACCCACTCATCGTCGACCCGATCATCGGCAACACCCGGCTCACCAAGGTGTTGATGGACGGAGGCAGCGGCCTCAACATCCTCTACGCCAACACCCTGGAGCTCCTGGAGCTCGACCAATCATAGCTCTGAGGCGATGCCGCGCCCTTTCACGGCATCGTGCCAGGGAAGCGCACGTGACCCCTCGGGTGCATCGACTTGCCCATCTGCTTTGGCACTCCCTCCAACTACCGCAAGGAGGTCCTCACCTTCGAGGTGGTTGGGTTCAAGGGAACCTATCACGCCATCCTGGGGCGCCCATGCTTTGCCAAGTTCATGGTGATCCCCAACTACACCTACCTCAAGCTCAAGATGCCGGGCCCCAATGGCATCATCACTGTCGAGTCCACGTACGAGCATGCATACGACTGCAACGTCAAATGCATCGAGTATGCCGAGGCTCTCGTAGAGGCCGAGACCCTCATCGTCAACCTCGACCGACTTGGTAGCGAGGCGCCTGACTCCAAGCGTCGCACCGGGACTTTCGAGCCTGTAGAGACTGTCAAGCTCGTCCCAGTCAACCCCACCTGCTCCGACGACCGGGCGCTAAGGATCAGCGCCACCCTCGACATCAAATAGGAAGCCGTGCTCGTTGACTTTCTTCACGCGAATGCCGATGTATTCGCGTGGAGTCCCTCAAACATGCCGGGCATACCAAGGGAGGTCACTGAGCACGCCCTGGACATCCGGGCCGACTCCAGACTGGTAAAGCAGCGCCTGCGCCGATTCAACGAGGAAAAGCGCAGGGCCATCGGCAAGGAGGTGCAGAAGCTTTTGGCGGCCGGATTCATCAAGGAAGTGTCCCATCCAGAGTGGTTAGCTAATCCTGTATTAGTTAAGAAGAAAAATGGGAAGTGGAGGATGTGTGTAGACTACACCGGTTTGAATAAAGCATGTCCAAAAGTCCCTTTCCCATTGCCTCAAATCGACCAAATCGTTGACTCCACTGTGGGATGCGAAACCCTATCTTTCCTTGATGCGTATTCCGGTTACCATCAAATCAAGATGAAAGAATCCGACCAGCTCATGACTTCTTTCATCACGCCATTCGGCATGTACTGCTATGTGACTATGTCGTTCGGCCTCAAAAACGCAGGGGCCACATACCAGCGATGCATGACCCTGGTCTTCGGTGAGCACATCGGGCGAACCGTCGAGGCCTACGTGGACGATATCGTGGTCAAGTCCAGAAAGGCCAGTGATCTCATCGATGACCTGGAGATAGCCTTCAGATGCCTCAGAGAGAAGGGCATCAAGCTCAATCCCGAGAAGTGTGTCTTCGGGGTCCCCCGAGGCATGCTCTTGGGATTCATAGTCTCGGAGCGCGGCATCGAGGCCAACCCAGAGAAGGTCTCGGCCGTGACCAACATGGGACCAATCCGAGACCTCAAGGGAGTGCAGAGGGTTATGGGATGCCTGCAGCCCTGAGCTGCTTCATCTCGCACCTTGGCGAAAAAGGCTTGCCTCTGTACCGCCTCTTGAGAAAATCCGAATGCTTTTCTTGGACCCCCTAGGCCCAAGAAGCCCTCGCCAAGCTCAAGGCACTGCTCACCAATCCTCCCATCCTGGTGCTGCTGACCAAGGGCGAGGCCCTCTTGCTCTACGTCGCAGCAACAACCCAAGTGGTCAGCATGGCCGTAGTGGTCGAGAGGCAGGAAGAGGGGCATGCCCTACCCGTCCAAAGACCTATTTACTTCATCAGTGAGGTGCTCTCCGAGACTAAGACACGCTACCCCCACATCCAGAAGCTGATCTACGCCATAGTCTTAGCTCGACACAAGCTGCGTCACTACTTCGAGTCCCACCCAGTGACCGTGGTGTCGTCTTTCCCCCTAGGAGAGATAATCTAGAACCGGGAGGCCTCGGGTAGGATAGCCAAGTGGGCCGTCGAACTCATGGGGGAAGCCCTGTCTTTTGTGCCTCAGAAAGCAATTAAATCTTAGGCCTTGGCCGATTTTGTGGCTGAATGGACCGACACCCAACTGCCACCTACTCAAGTCTTGGCGGAATGCTGGACCAGGTACTTTGATGGGTCTCTAATAAAGACCAGGGCAGGCATGGGTCTGCTCTTCATCTCACCCCTCAGAGTGCACATACGCTACATGATTTGGCTCCACTTCGCCGCCTCCAACAACATGGCCGAGTATGAAGCCCTCGTCAACGGCTTGCAGATCGCCATCGAACTTGGAGTACGGCGTCTCGACATACGGGGTGATTCGTAGCTCATCATTGATCAAGTGATGAAGGAGTCGAACTGCCATGACCCCAAAATTGAGGCATACTGCAAGTTGGTACGTTGCCTAGAAGACAAGTTCGACGATCTCAAACTCAATCACATTGCATGAAAATTCAACGAGGCCATGGATGAACTGGCAAAGATGGCGTTGGCACGGGCCCCGGTCCCCCCAAACATCTTCGCTAGAGACCTCCACAAGCCTTCCATCGACTACGCCTCGGCGGCGGAAGAGGGCCCACCGGTCGAGCCCACCGCAGGGCCCAAGGCCCCCTCTGTCACCGAGACCCCTTCGGCCGAGCCCGAGGTCATGGAAATCGACGCGGAGCCTCCTGAGGCCAACCAGGGCATGGACTGGCGAGTCTCGTTCCTTGATTGCCTCATTCGAGGAGACCTCCCTGTAGATAGGACCAAAGCCCAACGGCTTGCGCGATGAGCCAAAACTTACATCCTCAGCAACGGCGAGTTGTACAGGCAAAGCCCGTCTGGCGTTCTCCAACGATGCATCACCACCGAGGTAGGTCAAGCCATACTTTGGGACTTGCACGCAGGAGCCTGCGGGCACCATGCAGCTCCTCGGACGCTCGTCGGAAATGCCTTCCGCCAAGGGTTCTACTGGCCGACGGCGGTTGTTGACGCCACCAAGTTGGTACGCTCCTGCGAGGGATGCCAGTACTATGCGCGGCAGACGCACCTCCCGGCCCAAGCCCTCCAAACCATCCCCATTACACGGCCATTCACCGTGTGGGGGCTCAACATGGTTGGGCCTCTGTAGAAGGCCCCTGGGGGCTATACTCATTTGCTGGTAGCGATCGATAAGTTCTCCAAGTGGATCGAGGCTCGTCCGATCAATCGAATCAAATCCGAGCAAGCGGATGAAAGCTCTAGTTTGGGTTTGGTGAATTGATGAAACCCTAAGTGCTAACCTAGTTTATCAAGTGATCATGAGATAGGTAGCACACTCCAAGTAGTGAAGCAAATGAAGATCATAACATGATGATGATGCCATGATGATGATCAAGTGCTTGGACTTGGAAAGAAGAAAGAGAAAAACAAAAAGCTCAAGGCAAAGGTATAAACCATAGGAGCTATTTTGTTTTGGTGATCAAGACACTTAGAGAGTGTGATCACATTTAGGATTGATAGTCATACTATTAAGAGGGGTGAAACTCGTATCGGAATGCGGTTATCAAAGTGCCACTAGATGCTCTAACTCATTGCATATGCATTTAGGATCTAGTGGAGTGCTAACACCCTTGAAAATGTTTGTGAAAATACGCTAACACATGTGCACAAGGTGATACACTTGGTGGTTGGCACATTTGATCAAGGGTGGTGAAGTTTAGGTGCAAGGGTAAGTAACTCCACCAACGGAGTGTCTGCCCATAGAGTGCGGACAGTCCGATGGTGCCATCAGCGCCCTAGACAGAAAAGACGGAGGTCACTGGGAGTGACCGGACGCTGGCCACAGTTGGACCGGCGCGTTCAATCAGATGTATCAGCAAAGACGCTAGCGTCGGTCAAACGACCAGACGCTGGGTCGCTCTACGACCGGACACTGGTAGGGTGCATCTGGTCAGTGCTGACGTATGCTGACGTGAGGCGCACAAAGGAGATGATAAGTGACCGGACGCTGGGTGAGTCCGGTCGGGCATGACCGGACGCGTCCGGTCGTGAAAATTCACGTTTGGAACCTTACTAGAAACGACCGGACGCTGAGGTCCAGCGTCCGGTCACTTTCTAACTGACGCGTCCGGTCAATTGATGACCATTGAAATCTGACGAACAGTATTTGAAGCAAGGGACATGTGGTGTGAATCACGTGACCGGACGCTGAGGGCCAGCGTCTGGTCGATTGGACCGGAGCGTCCGGTCACCCCGCGTTCAGCCCAGTGAAGGGGTACAATAGCTCTATTTCGTGAGGGCTTCTATTTAAGCTCCATGGCCAGTTCAAGCTCACTCTCTTGGCCATTTTGCATTGACATAGCAACCTTGTGAGCTTAGCCAAAGCCTTTCCACTCATCTCCATCAGTGATTCATCATCTTTGTGAGATTGAGAGAGAATCCAAGTGCATTGCTTGAGTGTTTGCATCTAGAGGCACTTGGTGTTCGTGTTTCGCTGTGAGATTTGCTTGTTACTCTTGGTGGTTGCCGCCACCTAGATGGCTTGGAGCAGTGATGATCGTCGAGCGGAGGGTGGTGATTGTCTCCGGCTCCGATTGTGGTGATTGTGAGGGGTTCTTGACCTTTCCCCGGCGGAGCGCCAAAAGGTACTCTAGTGGATTGCTCGTGGCTTGTGTGATCCTCATCTTGTGTTGGTTGTGCGGCACCCTATTGAGGGTTTGGCGTGTGATGCCAATTAACGCGTGAACCTCCAAGTGAGTGAATCGCCACAACAAGGACTAGCTTGCCGGCAAGCAAGTGAACCTTGGTAAAAATCATTGTATTCATCATTGATTCTGAGGTGATTGGTCTTCATTGTTATTCATCCTTGTGATTGATTGGTTTCTTCATCTACACGGTGGTATAACCTTCTTGATCACTCTCTTTACTTTATCGCAAAATAGTTGACAAGCTCTTTAGTGTAGCTAGTCGTGAGAGCTTGCTTGGTTGGTTGGTGTGTGTAACAGAACCGACCAAATCATAAGAACGTAAGTACAAAAACAATCACCGAAGCGATCAAATTCCTGTACTTTAGCTCCCATAATCCCGGTAGTCCGGAAATCGCGATGGATTTCAACCAACTCTCGACATACAAACCAAGATCGTAGTGATTCAACACAACACATCATCCGTTACAACATTTCATAATAAGCATTCGGATACATCCATCAGAGTTTTAAATAGAATATTACAAACCAAGTTTGAGTGTGCGGAAGCAACATAGTTTGGTACAAAACATCATAGTTTTCAATTACATTGCCAAGTCTGAGTCATGTCCCACAAAAGCATTATCAGGTACGAGAACTAGTAGAGACCGCGCCCAACGGTCTAGTCTTCATCCCCAGCTGGGAGAAGGCAGTACTTGCAGCAACCAAAGTAGAACTGGTCATCTACAATAGGTGGGAGATAAACCCTGAGTACGAGAAGGTACTCAGCTAGACTTACCCGCCAAAACCAGAAATAAAAGACACCAAGGATCATGCAAGGCTTTTCAGGTGGGCTAGCTTGGCACAGTTGCATAAAAGAGATTATGAATATAGTAACCAAATTTAAACTTAGCATCAAGTTATCATCATTTACCTGTCCACTAGATTAGCACCTGTACTAGAGCACTCACTTATTAGGAGAAAAACAATATTAACCATAGCAGATATAATAAGGCTGTCATCATCATATCATCATTTCTGAACCCTTATGTTATTTAGTGTATCTACTTTGGAGATAAGCCCGTCAAGTTCTCACTAACCGGGAGAGACGGCGACTCGAATCAAATTATAACTCAGCTGAGGGGGTATTCCTAACTCTCACCCTGGCATACTTAGCAAGGGTAGCCGTGGGTTACCTTTGGTACAACTCAGGAACTAAATTCGTGGGTTCGATCAGCGCCAGCGCTCTCAGGGATTACCCTTCTGCCAGGACAATCAGGACTTTTAAATCACCTGCCCTTGGACTCACGCCTACGGCTCCCTTCCGAGGCGTACTTTATACTTATCGACTCCCGGCCTGAGTTGAGCTACTCAGCTTCGCGGTCGGTCATCGGACATGGCCAACTAAGAGAGAGGCATGCGTTCAACATGAACAGGAAAGGCTCCAAGAATCAGTCCTTAAGCAACACAGACGGAGTCACTGCAAACCAGCAAGCCTCCGTCTGGTCTTTATTTCAAATTAAGACTGGTTCTTTTCCACGATAGCAAATATAGCCAATCGTGCCACATGTATCTCCCTATATCTCGCAGGTGACAGGAAATCACCCAACTTCTACCGTGTTTAAGCAGGGCTAAGCACTACATGAGCCTGAGCTACATAGGATTTAGGGTAACAATATCTGGACAAGGATTGGATAACCAATGCAGCAAGTGTTTGCATCCAACACCTAACTTAATGCAACAATATATAGGTAACAGTAATGCTTTAATTGCATTTCAGAAATTAGGAGGCTTAATATGCTCCAGGGCTTGCCTTTCACAAAGTTGCAAGGATGGTGATCCGGGCACTCAACGGCGACCTCGTCTGGCACTTCTCTTGAAGGCTGCACCTCCTGAATCTCTGGTGTCGGCTGCTGCTGCTCGCTCGGTTCCTCGAATTCCAGCAGGGTCACTCCTTCCGGTACACCTATTGCATGCCGATGCATAAGATAAATATCATGGATGCATAAGGAATGACATGATGCTCAATGATGAATGAATCACAGTAAGTGTTTACCGAAAACATCACTGGACACTCGTTTACCGAGTAAGACTAGCCCTATTCAAATCACTTTAAAACAGGTATCTAATTTAACTTAAAGAACAAGATCAACTTACCTAACTTGCATAACCTAAGATAAAGATGCTCATCTTCAGTTAAAGGCCTAACACCTAGGAACATTACCACAAACTTAGAAATAGTAAAGGCATACATAAATCAACATTTAAAGTTTCATATGCACACAAGTAGTCCCTTAATTCAATCACAACAAGAGTTATACAAATCCAAATGACTTGTATGAGGACATTCTGGAAAGCTTATGAAATTTTCTACAAATCAATGGTAAACAACAAAGCATGATTCTTAGGTTAACCAAATCAATTTCCAGTAAACCTAGAATCTGTCCAGGAATGACAGGGTTACTAACTTAATTATTTAATGACGATGCAAAAGCCTAATTTGATCAAACCAAGTTTACCAACTTGTTTTTCATACCTAAGAAACATCAGAAAGTATAGTGCCAACTTCTAAATAAATTATTTAATATCCTTTTCCAATTTATTTAGTTAATTAGGTGATTTAAGCAATATATAGTAAAACTATTCATAAAAATCTACAAAAATTACAGTAGCTATCTCATGCTTCACATAGACTACCATAAAAATTTCAAAGCCATTAAGCAAGCAGAACTTGCTGTATCTAAAATAATAGGTGGCATGCCTATTTTTAGCATACTTAGGAAACCCTAATGAAAAGTGTCAAGCAATAGATTTCTCATTTTTCCTAGTATCATTCTAGCATAAGAACCTTACTCACCAAATTTTACCTATACTGGATCTATAGAAAAATTATGAAAATTCACACAAGATCCATCCATTGATAAAAAGAAATTCTATAACTCAAAAACTATACATTCACTAGCTCTGAAATTTTAACCAAAGCTTCTACTAAGCAATAATAGATTACCCACAAAATTTCATAATTTTTGGACTACAGAAACTCAAGATAAAATTCCAACAAGTTTGCATGCATCTAAAAACACATTTCAAAGTCCTATTTAATTCATCCAAAATTTCTAAAACAGGTGCTCATATAATATTTTTATTAAATACTAGACATTACTAGGAACTCAACAAAATTGGAACCATAACATTTGGATCTACCAAACTGGAGTTACACATTTTTTAAATTGTACACAATTCTGTGAAATAATAAAACAAACAAAAACAAGAAAATCGATTCACTGCTGTTGGGCCGGCCCGAGGAAACGGCGGCCCATGAACATGCGCTGGCACGGCCCAACGCGATGCGGCCCACGCTGGCTCCCGCCTCCACATCGGAGACTGATAGAGGGGGGTCCACGCGTCAGCGAGAGAAACAGGGGAGAAGAACAGGGCGGCGGCGAAGCTCATCACCAGTGACCTCTCTGGCGAAACCATCGACGCTACTGTGTTCGCCTTACTCATGCACACCTAGTGGAACCATCTATTGAAGCTATCATCGCCGGTAAGGGTAATGGCGACAGCCATGGTGGCGCACGGCCATGGCTTGACCGGCTCCGACGAAACTACGGCGCCAGGGCTCGAATGGGTGACCCTACGAGCATCAGTGGCATGCACTGGTCCTAGCACAAGGTAGAGGAGGGATGGCAAGGGCGCGAGGAGAGCTAGCCACGTGGAGCGCTAACTCCGGTGAGGTTCGACAAGGCGGTGGTGGGGAAAAACGGTGATTTCATCCTTACCAAGGCGAAATTGGCACGACGGTGGGGGTGGAGGAGGTAGAGGGAAACACAGTGAGGCTCTGGGTGAGCTGGGCGACGCGTTTTTGCTAGGACACGGGAGCTAGGCGAGGGCGAAGGTCTGGCTGGCAATGGCGGATAGCTTCGGTGCTGCGCGCTGTGGGAGGCGAGAGATGAGAAATGGAGCGGGCGACTCGGTCGGGCAGGCGCTGGGGTGCTTCATGACGCGGCTGGCCGTGCCAGGGCGCCCGCGGTGTGTGGCCTGTGCGCTCAGGTGATCGGCGATGGGTGGCGCCATGCGGCGGTGAAAATCTAAACCTGTTGAAACACTGTAGCACGCCATTCAGTCGATTTGATCAGCCTGACAGCGCGACTTCAACGCATTATCCTGACTAATCCGTTGCTCGTTTGCAAAAACAGTGTACATGAAAATTGTAGGCCTACCATCCATCTACCATTTATTTTCAAGGACCATCATCTAATTCACCATGGATCAGAAGTTAAATGAAGCCCAAGTTGGCCTGATCCAACTGAAAATGCAGTTTAAGACTTAGACAAATTTTTCAGTGAAATCAGCATGGACATCTGACTTGTGGGCCTTGTTTGAACATGTTCTAGCCATTTTCATGAGATGGTCATATTGAGACTTTTGTTCCTTGATAAATTGGCTACAATTTTGGTAAAGAGTGCACAGCCATGCAAGATCTCTAAGTTGGTCTTTTGAATCAGTCAAACTATGAGACTCTGGAGTCAATTCAAGTCAAACCTCCACTTGAGGGCATTTTGGTCATTTTGATCTTCATGAACAATGTTCCAACAAGTAACCTAAGTGTAGTTAAGGTGTAATAGACCATGATCAACCACTTTTACAAAATTGTTATACCACTTCTAAAGATCACATGTGATAAAGCAATTAAAACAAGCAATTCATTCATATGTTTCAATTCCATGTTTCACATGTTTCATGACCTTGTGGTTATTTTATACTTGTCATATTACTACCATGTTGCCATGTTTCAAGGTATGAGAAACTCAGGTTGCATTCACATGTTACACCATTACTATTCACAACACTCAAGTATGAAACATACACAATTGGAAAATGTTGCATATGCATGTTTCAGTAACAAAGGCATGATGAGATAGATGATGCACATGTTTATGAAATGAAATGCAATTAGTAGAAGCCAAACACCTCGGGTGTTACAGTGTGGCTCTTTAGTTAGCCTTTGAGAGCACACTAACATAGGATAGTGTCACAGCTATTGTGTGAATAAACACTATCTAAACTAGAATTGTGGTAAGTGGCTTGCATTTTGAGTAGGCTAGCGCAACACTTGCTTCGCCTCATAATTGTCTAACCTTTTATTAAGTGTTGTTGTAGAAATTTTTATTAGGCTATTCACCCCCTATAGCTATTAGGACCTTTCAAGTGGTATCAGAGCCGAGGTCACCGTGATTTGAGGCTTAACAACCTTCGGTGTAAAAATGGCTCAAATCAACAACACCAAGAAGCCACCCTAAATTGATGGTATAAATTATCCTTATTGGAAGTCAAAGATGACCACACACATCAAGTCAATCAATAGAAAAGTGTGAAAGGTAGTTGAAACTAAAATTGAGATTGGTGATCCGAAGAATCCCACCGCCGTCGAAGAAGTGCTTCTCCAAAACAATGACATTGCTCTAAGTGCTATTCATGATGCAATTGAAGAGAGAACATTTGAGCAAATCAAGAATATTGAGATGGCTCATGAGGCTTGGAAGAAGTTAGAAGAATCATTTGAGGGCACTCAAGCCATGAAAGGTGCAAAGGCTTACATTCTCAAAGAGAAGTTTGCAAGCTTCAAGATGAAGGAGGATGAGAGTGTGCCGGAGATGTTTCATAGGCTTCAAGTGCTTATCAATGATCTCAAAGCACTTGGAGAAGAGGTGAAGGGCAAGGACTTCTCCCATAAGTTTTTGAGATGCTTACCTTCAAGATTTGGCACATTGGTCACTATTCTAGTAAGGAGTGGTTTGGACACCATGACACCAAACCAAGTGTTGGGAGACATCATGACCGATGATACATATAGAGATGAAGATGAGAAGGAAGAAAAGAAGGAGAAGAAAGATGAGAAGAAAGATGAGAAGAAGAAGAGTGTGGCATTCAAGGCCACATCATCCAAAGGGAAAGCTAAGCAAGAAACATCAAGTGAAGAAGATGAATCTTGGGATGATGATGATGATGAGAAAATGACTCTATTTGTCAAGAGATTTGGCAAGTTCATGGTGAAGAAGGGCTACCGTGCTAGAAGAAAGAAGTCTTCATCCAAGAACAAAGAAGAGTCAAGAAGGTGCTTCAAGTGTGGAAGCAAAGATCATCTTGTTGCTCAATGTCCATACAATAGCGACAATGATGATGACAAGAAGAAGAACAAGAAGAAGGACAAGATGACCTTCAAGAAGAAGAAGGGTGGTTCATATGTGGTCACTTGGGATAGTGATGCTTCCTCAAGTGATGATGATGATGATAGTGATGATAACAAGACCACCAAGAAGAAGGTTCTTGCAAGCATTGCTATCAATGAGAAGCCTTCTCTCTTCAACTCTTCATCATGCTTCATGGCTAAGTCCACTAAGGTACAAACTTGTGATGATGAAAGTGATGAAGAACATGATGATGATAATGAAAATAAAAATGAAAATGATAGTGATAGTGATGATGATGAACCTACTAAGGATGAATTATTTGACATGCTAGAAGATGCTAGAGAACACTTTGATATCAAGAGAAGAGAATGCAAAAGCTTACGTAAGGAACTAAAAGCCCTTAAGCAAGCCTTTGATGAGCTCAATGCATCTCATGAGAGGCTAGAGGAAGCCAATGAGAAGCTTGGCAAAGCTCACAAAAAGCTTGAAAAGGCTCATTCCTCTTTGCTTGATGAACAAAATAAAAAGAAGCATGTTGAAACTTGCAATGTAGGTTTAACTTGTGATATAATTGATAAATCACTATCTATGCCTATCATTGTTGCTCCTACTAACCCTTCTTATAGCACTTCCACTTCTACCTCATCTAGTAGTGATGGTCTCACTTGTGATGCCTCACTAGTGGTAGAGAATGAGAACCTCAAGAAGGAGGTCAATAAGCTCACTCACACCTTGGCTAAGGCCTATGGTGGTGAGGACCGCTTGCTTATGTGCTTGGGTAGCCAAAGAGCTTCTCTCTACAAAGAGGGATTGGGCTATACCCCCAAGAAAGGCAAGGCGGCCTTTGCTCCTCATAAGACTAGTTTTGTGAAGAACAATGGTTGGTTTTGCAATAGTTGCAAGCAAGTGGGTCATAAAGAGCAAGAATGCAACAACAAGAGCAAAAATGTTAATGTATCCTTCATAAAGCTTGATTCATGCTACATGCTTACTAAGGGTACAAATGGTGTGAAGGCTAAGTTCATTGGTAAACCATGGATGGGCTCAAAGAAGAAAGCCATTTGGGTACCAAAGAGCTTAGTGACTAACCTTCAAGGACCAAAGCAAGTTTGTGTACCTAAAAAGAATTGATCTTCTCTTGTAGGTCAATTACAAAGCCGGAGGAAGGCATTGGGTTCTTGATAGTGGGTGCACTCAACACATGATCGGTGATGCAAGAATGTTCAACTCAATCAACACCAATGGCAATGATGGTTATGATAGTATCACATTTGGTGACAATGGCAAAGGCAAGGTCAAAGGGCTTGGTAAGATTGCAATATCAAATGACATGAGCATATCCAATGTGTTGCTAGTAGAGAGCTTGAACTTCAATTTGCTATCCGTGGCACAATTGTGTGATCTTGGATTCAAATGCATATTTGGGGTAGATGATGTAGAAATCATAAGTGTAGATGGCTCTAATTTGATCTTCAAAGGTTTTAGATATGAGAATCTATACTTGGTTGATTTCAATGCTAGTGAAGCTAAATTATCTACATGCTTGTTCACTAAGTCTAGCATGGGTTGGTTATGGCATAGAAGGCTTGGTCATGTTGGAATAAAACAATTGAATAGATTGGTTAAGCATAACTTGGTTAGAGGCTTGAAAGATGTTGTGTTTGAAAAGGATAAGCTATGTAGCTCTTGTCAAGCCGGCAAACAAGTTGGAAACACCCATCCTAAGAAAAGCATGATGAGCACTAGCAAAGCATTTGAGTTATTGCACATGGATTTGTTTGGGCCAACACAATACACTAGTATCGGTGGAAACAAATATGGCTTTGTAATAGTGGATGACTACACAAGATACACATGGGTATTCTTTCTAGTGGACAAAAGTGATGTATTTGCAATATTCAAATCATTTGTCAAAGGCATTCACAATGAGTTTGAAACAACCATCAAGAGAGTTAGAAGTGACAATGGTAGTGAGTTCAAGAACACTAGAATTGATGAGTTGTGTGATGAATTTGGAATTAGACATCAATTCTCGGCCAAGTACACACCTCAATCAAATGGCCTTATTGAGAGGAAGAATAGAACACTCATTGATATGGCAAGGTCTATGCTTAGTGAGTACAATGTGAGTCAATCTTTTTGGGCCGAAGCTATCAACACGGCTTGCTATTGTAGCAACCGCTTCTATTGTCACCGATTGAAAGAGAAGACACCATATGAGCTTTTGAATGGTAGAAAGCCCAACATTGCATATTTTCGGGTCTTTGGTTGCAAATGCTATATCTTGAAGAAAGGCACAAGATTGGGAAAATTTGACAAGAAATGTGATGAAGGATTCCTACTTGGTTATTCCACTACAAGCAAAGCATATAGAGTTTGGAATTTGGATAGTGGTACTCTTGAGGAAGTTCATGATGTTGAATTTGATGAAACCAAGGGTTCACAAGTAGAGAATGAGAACTTGGAAGATGTTAGAGGCATTCAACTTTCAAATGCCATGAAGAACATGGATATTGGTGAATTGAGGCCTAGGCAAGTGAATGATGATGAAGATGATCAAGTGCAAGTGCTCTCTAACTCAAATGTGCAAGATGATACAAATCAAGTTAGTACAAGTGGCTCTCATAATAATGAACAAGATCAAGTGGCTAGTACATCATCTCAACCCAATGATCAAGCAAGTGCAAGCAATCAAGTTCCAATCCTCCAACCAACCAATATTGTAAGAGATCATCCATTGGACACTATCATTGGTGATATTTCAAGAGGTGTACAAACAAGATCAAGATTGGCATCATTTTGTGAACACTTCTCATTTGTGTCATCCATTGAACCAAAGAAGATAGATGAAGCTTTGGGGGATGTTGATTGGGTGAATGCTATGCATGAAGAATTGAATAACTTCACAAGAAATTAAGTATGGGAGTTGGTAGAAAGACCAAAGGGACACAATGTGATTGGAACCAAATGGGTCTTTAGAAACAAGCAAGATCAAGATGGGATAGTAGTAAGGAATAAAGCAAGATTGGTAGCACAAGGCTATACACAAGTTGAAGGTCTTGACTTTGGAGAAACATATGCCCCGGTTGCTAGATTGGAAGCAATTAGAATCTTGCTAGCCTATGCTTGTGCCCACAACATCAAGCTCTATCAAATGGATGTTAAGAGTGCATTTCTAAATGGCTACATCAATGAAGAAGTATATGTTGAGCAACCTCCCGGTTTTGAAGATGACAAGAAGCCCAACCATGTATACAAGTTGAAGAAGGCTTTGTATGGATTGAAACAAGCACCTAGAGCATGGTATGAGAGATTGAGGGATTTCCTACTCTCTAAAGGGTTCATAATGGGCAAGGTTGACACCACTCTTTTCATCAAGAAGATTGGAAAAGACTTGTTTGTGTTGCAAATCTATGTTGATGATATTATATTTGGATGAACCAATCAAGACTTTTGTGATGAGTTTGGAAAGATGATGGCTAATGAATTTGAGATGTTCATGATTGGAGAATTGAGCTACTTTCTTGGTCTTCAAATCAAGCAATTGAAAAATGGTACATTTGTAAGTCAAGGCAAGTACATCAAGGACATGATCAAGAAGTTTGGCATGAATGATAGCAAAGTCATTAGTACACCAATGGGAACAAATGGCAACTTGGATAGTGATGCAAGTGGCAATATGGTGGATCAAAAATTGTATCGGTCTATGATTGGAAGTCTACTCTATGTGACCGCATTAAGGCCGGATGTCATGTTTAGTGTATGCATGTGTGCAAGATTTCAAGCCTCACCAAGAGAAAGTCATTTGAAGGCTACAAAGAGGATATTGAGGTACTTGAAGCATACACCAAATGTTGGTTTGTGGTATCCCAAAGGAGCAAAGTTTGAGCTAGTTGGTTACTCCAACTCGGACTATGCGGGATGCAAAGTTGAAAGGAAGAGCACCTCGGGCACATGTCAATTGTTGGGAAGATCACTTGTTTCATGGTCATCAAAGAAGCAAAATAGTGTTGCATTATCAACCGCCAAAGCCGAATACATATCCGCCGGTAGTTATTGTGCACAAGTACTTTGGATGAAGGCCACTTTGAGTGATTTTGGAATCAAGTTCAAGAAAGTGCCATTGCTATGTGACAATGAGAGTGCAATCAAGTTAACAAACAATCCGGTTCAACATGCAAGAACAAAGCACATTGATGTCCGCCACCATTTCATAAGAGATCACCAACAAAAAGGGGACATTTGCATTGAGAGTGTAGGCACCGAAGATCAACTTGCCGATATATTCACCAAGCCATTGGATGAGAAAAGGTTTTGTAAGCTAAGGAATGAGTTGAACATATTGGATTTCTCAAATATGTGTTGATGCACCCCCCCCCCACTTATATGACATGCCTCTCCTTCAAGCAATCCAAGGTAAAAGTTGATTGGCATGGCATACATTCTTGCTAAGGACATGTTTAGTGCATCTAGTCATCTCTCCATTTTATTAGGCTCATTCATTAAAATCAAATAAATTTGATGATTGTATGGTACCACTATTGCTTCTATGTTTGACTTGATCTAGTGGTAACATATGACATGTTTGTGAGCCTGTAAACCTAGTGTTTAATCTAGAACATGAGCTATAAGTGTTTAACTCAACATGGTACAAGATAACCCTTATTTGGAGGTGTGAAGAAGCTTGTCCTTGGATCAAACCGAGTTAAATATCTTTGGCATATATTCTAGTTTGAACCAAATTTGGAACTTTGATCCTCACCCCATTTATTGACATTGATAATCTCGACCCTACAAGTAATACTATCTATATTTTGAACCTTTGTGGTCATTGATGACAAAGGGGGAGAGAAACAAAGATAGTAGTAAAAATAGTGAAAAAGGGGGAGAAATATCATAAAGGGAGAGAAACATAAAGATATACTTGATATATGACATAGGGGGAGAGAAGTGAAAAAGTAAAGGGATTAATTAACATTTTGAGCACACAAGTAGGGGGAGAAAGCTCATGAACTTGGATGATGCATTTGAGTGTGTGTTTCATATGTTTGCTTGCATGGCACAAGTATTAAATTTAAACATCCATGCTTGTGTGATGTATGCTAGTTGTAAGTTTGAATGATAATATGAAAAGCTAGCATGAATAGATTATCTAGTTATTTCATTCTCTAGTATTATCAAGTGGTATCTATTCCAAATATTTCCATGTGATATATTTTCAAATGGTATCAAGCTAATCATGGTGCTAAGGAAGGTATAATGGTGCACTCCGATTGGTATCACGCTTCAAAGGTCCATCTCTTACACCTTAGCATCATGTGGTAGACATTGACTCCTATATTTCCTATTCAAGCATATGTGCAAGCTACAATCCAAACTCTTAGCACATATGTAGGGGGAGCAATTGCTACCATTTGGGGTTCATGAAACTTGTCCATATCCTTTTACACATGGTAAATATGCTTGGGCAAGCAACATGGATTCAATTGAATTTTAATTCATATCTTTGTATAAGGGTTGTCATCAATTACCAAAAAGGGGGAGATTGAAAGCTCTAGTTTGGTTTTGGTGAATTGATGAAACCCTAAGTGCTAACCTAGTTTATCAAGTGATCATGAGATAGGTAGCACACTCCAAGTAGTGAAGCAAATGAAGATCATAACATGATGATGACGCCATGATGATGATCAAGTGCTTGGACTTGGAAAGAAGAAAGAGAAAAACAAAAAGCTCAAGGCAAAGGTATAAACCATAGGAGCTATTTTGTTTTGGTGATCAAGACACTTAGAGAGTGTGATCACATTTAGGATTGATAGCTGTACTATTAAGAGGGGTGAAACTCATATCGGAATGCGGTTATCAAAGTGCCACTAGATGCTCTAACTCATTGCATATGCATTTAGGATCTAGTGGAGTGCTAACACCCTTGAAAATGTTTGTGAAAATACGCTAACACATGTGCACAAGGTGATACACTTGGTGGTTGGCACATTTGATCAAGGGTGGTGAAGTTTAGATGCAAGGGTAAGTAACTCCACCGGCGGAGTGTCCGCCCGTAGAGTGCGGACAGTCCGACGGTGCCACCGGCGCCCTAGACAAAAAAACAGAGGTCACTGGGAGTGACCGGAGGCTGGCAACAGTTGGACCGGCGTGTCTGGTCAGATGTATCAGCAAAGACGCTGGCGTCGGTCAAACGACCGGATGCTGGGTCGCTCTACTACCGGACGCTGGCAGGGTGCATCTGGTCAGTGCTGACATACGCTGATGTGAGGCGCACAGAGGAGATGATAAGTGACTGGACGCTGGGTGAGTCCGGTCGGGCATGACCGGACGCGTTCGGTCGTGAAAATTCGCGTTTGGAACCTTACTGGAAATGACCGGACGCTAAGGTCCAGCATCCGGTCACTTTCTAACTGACGTGTCCGGTCAACTGATGACCGTTGAAATCTGACGAACAGTATTTGAAGCAGGAGACACGTGGCGTGAATCACGTGACCGGACGCTGAGGGCCAGCGTCCGGTCGATTGGACCAAAGCGTCCGGTCACCCCGCGTTCAGCCCAGTGAAGGGGTACAACGGCTCTATTTCATGGGGGCTTCTATATAAGCCCCATGGCTGGTTCAAGCTCACTCTCTTGGCCATTTTGCATTGACATAGCAACCTTGTGAGCTTAGCCAAAGCATTCCCACTCATCTCCATCAGTGATTCATCATCTTTGTGAGATTGGGAGAGAATCCAATTGCATTGCTTGAGTGTTTGCATCTAGAGGCACTTGGTGTTCGTGTTTCGCTGCGAGATCGGTTGTTACTCTTAGTGGTTCCGTCACCTAGATAGCTTGGAGCAGCGAGGATCGTCGAGCGGAGGGTGGTGATTGTCTCCAGCTCCGATCGTGGTGATTGTGAGGGGTTCTTGACCTTTCCCCAGCGGAGCACCAAAAGGTACTCTAGTGGATTACTCGTGGCTTGTGTGATCCTCATCTTGTGTTGGTTGTACGGCACCCTATTGAGGGTTTGGCGTATGATGCCAATTAGCGCGTGAACCTCCAAGTGAGTGAATCGCCACAACAAGGACTAGCTTGCCGGCAAGCAAGTGAACCTCAGTAAAAATCATTGTGTTCATCATTGATTCTGAGGTGATTGGTCTTCATTGTTATTCATCCTTGTGATTGATTGGTTTCTTCATCTACATAGCGGTATAACCTTCTTGATCACTCTCTTTACTTTACCGCAAAATAGTTGACAAGCTCTTTAGTGTAGCTAGTGGTGAGAGCTTGGTTGGTTGGTTGGTGTGGCTCTTTAGTTAGCCTTTGAGAGCACACTAACATAGGATAGTGTCATAGCTATTGTGTGAATAGACACTATCTAAACTAGAATTGTGGTAGGTGGCTTGCATTTTGAGTAGGCTAGCGCAACACTTGCTTCGCCTCATAATTGTCTAACCTTTTGTTAAGTGTTGTTGTAGAAATTTTTATTAGGCTATTCACCCCCCCTCTAGCCATTAGGACCTTTCAACGGTGCTGTTCTTCACTGATATCATCCATAGGTTTGGGGTTCCAAACACCATCATCACTGACAATGGGACACAATTCACCAGCCACAAGTTCCTGACGTTCTGCGTCGACCACCACATTCATGTGGCCTGGTCAGTCGTAGGACACCCTAGGACAAATGGCCAAGTAGAACATGCCAACGGCATGATCCTACAAGGTCTCAAACCAAGAATATACAACCGGTTGAAGAAACTTGGCAAGAAATAGCTTGCCGAACTCCCGTCAGTCATCTGGAGCCTGAGGAACACTCCGAGCCGAGCCACGGGGTTCACACCGTTCTTCCTGGTCTATGGAGCCGAGGCCATTCTCCCCACTAACTTGGAGTATGGTTCCCCAAGGCTACAGGCCTACAATGAGCAGAGCAACCGCACCGCCTGCGAGGACGCCATCAACCAACTGGAGGAAGCCCGAGATGTTGCGCTGCTACACTCGGCCAAGTACCAACAAACCCTACGACGCTATCAAGCCTGGCGCATTCGAAGCTGAGACCTGAAGGTGGGCGACCTGGTGCTGAGACTGTAGCAAAGCAACAAGGGCCATCACAAGCTGACCCCACCATGGGAAGGGTTGTACATCGTCGCCCAAGTGCTAAAGCCCGGGACCTACAAGCTAGCCAACGAGAAGGGCGAAATCCTCACCAACGCTTGGAACATAGAACAACTACATCACTTCTACCCTTAAATTTCCAAGCATTGTATACATTGTTTCTCGAAATACATTAAAGAAATGTTCTTTAGTTGTCCTAATTTTTCAAGAAACTCCGCCCCCCCCATCGGTGGGGGAGCGACGTTACGACAACGCTATAAGGGAGACTCAGCTCTACCTCTGCAGAGGTGCCCACCGCGGGGCTCGAACAAGACTCGGCTCTACCTCTATAGAACCGAGCCTCCCTCGGGGGCTAGAAGGGGCCCCTAAGTCCTAGGCACCATTTTTTAGTCGTTCTTCGAAAAAATTTCTACGCCAAACTCTCTCGCGCTCTCTGACAAATTGATCGTAAAAAACCTAAGGACCGAAAGTCTGTCTCAGGGCCAAAAGGCCGACCGAGCCACGAGACGGCCTACGCCTCTGGGCTACGGCAACTCCCTCACCACCTTTTACCCGAGGGGCAGCTTAGGCTCCGAGGAAGTTTTTTGCAAGTGATATGTTCAGAGACGAGACAGAGGGCAGAGGCTCGGAAATACAATAAAAAAATGATTAAAAAGCGTAGACGCATAAGTACTTTAAAAAGGCCTCGACGGCCACAAGCGTTACGGTACAATAATAATCCTAATGTATTTACATGGCCCCTTTGGCCTAGGTCAGAACTCAGGGTTGCCAGCGTCGGCGGTCGGCGCAAGAGGAACCACCTCCTCTTCAAACAGCTTGGCCAGCGCCATGCCAGGGGCCTCAGCCGCCTCCATCAGCTTCATGACCTCCTCCTCGACCTCCTTGTCATCCTCAGCCATGACATAACCATCGCTGATGGCCTCGAGGTCGATGCCGGCGTAGTGCGAGGAGACGACGGCCAAGGCGCGCTTGACGCCCGTATGCAGCACCCCTTGGAGCCGCTCGTTAACTCGGCCGCTCAACGTGATCAAGCGGCTCCTGAGGGAGCTGCCCGACTCGACCCCCCTAATCTCTAGGGCCTCACAGGCGGTACAGGCAGTGCTCTACAGCGCATTGTGCTCCTAGATCTCGGCCTCGAGCACTGCCTGCACTTCAATGGAGGCCTCAGCTACCTAGGACACCTCCTTCTCCAACCCTGCACCAAGACAAGCGGGATGGGGTTAAGCACAAAAGGAAATAAGCCGAACAGGGGTGAAGGCCTACGAGACTCACCCTCGGCTTTCTCTTTCCAGCTTTGGACCTTGACCCGAGATGCCTCGGCCAGCCTAGAAGCCTCCTTTTCCAGCTCTGCATCACATCAGGGAGTTAGCGGTCGAACCCAAGAAAACAAATAAAACAAGGGGCGCGGCTCAACAGGACTCACCCTCGACCTTTTCCTTCCAGGCTAAGACCTTGACCCGGGAGGCCTCGGCCACCTTGAGGGCCTCCGCCAAGGCACCTTTCATCAGCAGTTGCGCGCCTTGCTCTGCCCCCAGCTGCTCGGTGATGGCCTTGGTAGAGACCTCCGCTTGTTCGGCCCAGGACCTGAAGGTGTCCCGCTCGCTGGCCACCCGGGTCAACTCCTCCTCTAGCTCCTTGATCCGCGCCACCAAAGGGGCATCCCGCTCCCGAGCCATGGCGGCGATGGCACGACCCCTGTGTCCACCGGTGCCGGCTGACCCTCGCCAGACTTCGGTGCCCCCTTGACCCTCTGTGGAGGTGGTTGCGTCGCCCCCGCCGTCACCCGCTCCACCTCCACCGTCGAGCCCACTGGGCTGACGGCGCGCTTCCCTAACGCCCGTGCCTCGGGCGCGTCGGCCTTGGCCCCGGGGCGGGCGATCGTCGGCCCCGAGGCGTCCTCTCCTCCACCTCCTAGAAACGCTGGGCCGCTCGCCGACGCCCCGAGCATCGTCCCCCTGACATTAGGGAGATGGTCCAGGGTACCCCGCCCCACCTCGCTCTCATCGTCATCGATTGAGGAATCCGACAATGATGGTGACGGAGACGGCTCCACCGGGAGACCATCGTGCCTCTGCTGCCGGCGATGTTTTTCCAACTCTTCGCGCTCAAGGTTTTTCCTCTTGCGCCTTGCCTCCTTGGCGTCCTTCTGCTTCTTTTGCACCTCGGCATGCGCCCTGTTCACTGCCCGCCGCTCTACGTCCTCGAGAATGGGCAGCGGGGAGGCTCGCACATCTCTCATCCCATATAGGAACAGCGAACGCAAATAAGGGAACAGGAAAACACAAGGAGCAAGGAGGCCTCGGGGGCCGCAGCGGTGCGTGACTTACCAGAGAAAGGTACCCCCGTGATGGGCACATCGGGAATGGGGACAGACCTCTGCTCCTCAGCCGCCCCTCCATCGTCTCTCACCCGACGTAGAATCTCCTCGTCGAAGAGGGCGACGGCGGACATCCGGATGCCATCGATCGGCTCATCCGGTGTCATCTCGAACAAGCGCTGCCACCGAGCCATCAACGGCAGCACCCTTCGGTGATGGAAGGCCGCCACGACCACAGCCACCATAAGGCCGCGGCTGCACAGCCTCTCCAGCGCCTCCAGAAGCGGCCGCATCTTGGGCTGATCAACCGTCGGGACGCCGTACCTCCACTTCTCTAGCTGGCTCTCCACGACCCGCCCGGTATAGGGGGGAAGTCCACCATCATCGTTGCGGAGGTAGAACTAGCTGTTGTACCAGTGGCGGTTCGACGACATGAGCTAGGCTGGGATGTAGAGGAGCTGTCGGTCTTGGCGCACTTGGAGAGTGCAGCCGCCGGCCCTCATTGCCTTCCGCGTGCCCACCATGCCCACCGGCTTGGTGGTTAGCCCTGCCCGAAAGAGGTGGAGCCACAGCTCCCAGTGGGGGGCAATGCCTAGGTACCCCTCGTAGACGGCGACGAAGATGGCCGCCTGCGCGATGGAGTTGGGGTTGAAGTTGTGGAGCTCCACGCCATAGTAGTGCGGGAGCGCCTGCATGAACTGGTCCACCGGCAGGCTGAGATCGCGCTCGTGGAAGGCCACGAAGCTCACGACATAGCCATCGCGTGGCCTCAGCTCTGGCTCGCCCCCTGGAGCAATCCACTTCGACCTGTTGGGGTCGGTAACTGGGCGGAGGAGATTGTCGTCGACGAGCGACTTCAGGTCACCACGGACACGTCGAACGGACCCCAGGGATCCGCCTGGATGACAACAGCGCTGCTGGCCATGGGAGTGGTGGAGAATGTGGCTACGGCGGTAAGGTTTGCTCTTGCTATCTCTCTCTCTCCCACCTTTCCACCCCCTTCTCCCTTCTTCTCCCTGGCGCTCTCTTCCTCTATTCTTAGCAACCGCTCGAGGACAGGAAAGACGAATGTAGGCAGGCAAGGTAAGAAGGGGCGGGGCGAGGCTCGTCATGTATTTATGAGGGAAGGGGGCAAAATGGATGGGCGATGAAACCAGGGAAGTTTCCCTTAGATCTAGCATAGTTAATCCAGATCCGACTAAACCGCCCACGCGTCCACCTTCTCCTTATTAATCGTGCACGTACGGTAACGTCCCATCCGCAGACATCGCGTCGCATCCGATCAGAGCAATGGCAGGCATCATTCCATCTCCCCAAGAAGCTGCCTCAAAAGGCGCACTCGCCGTTGTCAGCCGATGGGAGGGGAATATCCCCCACTCGATTCCTTTCAGACTAAGGAACTGGGCACCGAGCCCGTTACGGTCTAGGGGTTCGAAGGCTGGGCCCCCGAGGGTCTCAACAGCCGCCCTAGGACAATAGAGTCCGGGATGACTATGGGCAAGCGTGTACATGGCCAAGGCCCAAGCAAGCAATTGCTTGGGATGCCCTAAGTTGTGTCCGAGACCGGCAGGGAGGTCTCTGAATGGGATCCCACCGTAGGGAGGCACCAAGCCCCCGGGGCCAATCGAACGGCCCTAGGACCCACTGGAGAAGCCCTTTGGTATCTTTGGAGTGCGTCTCTGGACCACCAGCCGACCCCTATCGATTGGGGCACGGGCCTCCACTTGGACTTACCTGATAACAGCTCACCGGAGATGTCACTGCTTGCGCCCACCAAGGGTAGCCTGGCATACTCTACCCCTCCTTCCGAACGAAAAGGATGCGTGAGGGCCGCATAAAAAAGATAGGGAATCTCCTGATCGCCCTCTTGCTCCACGCAGAGGCTCGGGGCCACTTCCTGCAATCAAGCCGAGACCCAGTGACCCAAGCTCGCACTCGGGGGCTCGACAAACAACCCCTTCTTCCGAACGAAAAGGATGCGCGAGGGCCGCATAAAAAAGATAGGAAAACTCCTGATCGCCCTCTTGCTCCGCGCAGAGGCTCGGGGGCACTTCCTGCAACCAAGCCAAGATCCAGCGACCCAAGCTCGCACTCAGGGGCTCGGCAAACAACCCCTCATTCAGAACGAAAAGGATGCACGAGGGCCACACAAAAAAGATAGGGAAACTCCTGATCACCCTCTTGCTCCACGCAGAGGCTCGGGGGCTCTTACTGCAAACAAGCCGAGGCCTAGCAACCCAAACTAGCACTCGAGGGGATCAACAAATGCGATAAAGGGCACCGAGCCCGTTACGGTCCAGGGGTTCAAAGGCTGGGCCCCCGAGGGTCTCGATAGCCGCCCCAGGACAACACAGAGTCAGGGATGACTATGGGTGATCCCGTACATGGCCAAGGCCCAAGCAAGCAATTGCTTGGGATGCCCTAAGTCGTGTCCGAGACCGGCAGAGAGGTCTCTGAATGGGATCCCACCGTAGGGAGGCATCGAGCCCCCGGGGCCAATCGAACGGCCCTAGGACCCACTAGAGAAGCCCTCTAGTACTTTTGGAGCACATCCCTAGACCGCTAGCCGACCCCTATCGAACGGGGCACAGGCCTCCACTTGGACTTACCCGATAACAGCTCACCGGAGGTGTCACTGCTCGCGCCCACCGAGGGTAGCCTGGCATACTCCACCCCTCCTTCTGAATGAAAAGGATGCGTGAGAGATGCACAAAAAAGATAGGGAAACTCCTGATCGCCCTCTTGCTCCGCGCAGAGGCTCGGGGGCTCTTCCTGCAACCAAGCCGAGACCCAGCGGCCCGAACTCGCACTCGTGGGCTCAACAAACGTGACAAAACCCTTCGCTCAACTTGAGAAAAGCCCCTGGAGGAATAAATCCACTCCTCCAGGGCCTCGGGGGCTACACTCAGCGAGTGCGCTCTCGCGCACCCACTGAGGCCTCGAGTATGAAACACCATCCCGCCAGGAGCTGCCACGAGCCAAGTCTCATCAAAACCTTAGGAAGAGCGCTCACACTCTTCTCGAGGCTAGGGGGCTACTGTCGGGTTCCATAAAAAGGGGTCCCCTAAGCAAGAACTGAAAAAATCGCTTAGACCATGTAAAAATCGAAGCCAAGAGACAACCACTGGCAAACCCCCCACCTTATCTGAGGCCCGGCTAGATCACCCGGCCCACCTCGGGCAGTATCCCGTCTCGCCCGAGGCCCCGCGTGTGAGGCCTCGGACGAGGTACCGATTCTCTACCTCGCTCGAGGCCCCGCGCAAGGCCTCGGACGAGGTACCGATTCTCCGCCTCGCTCGAGGCCCCGAACCACGAGGCCTCAGACGAGGTACCGATTCTCCGCCTCGCTCGAGGCCCCGCGCAAGGCCTCGGACGAGGTACCGATTCTCCGACTCGCCCGAGGCCCCGCCCTTAAGGCCTCGGACGAGGTGCCGATTCTCCGCTCGCTCGAGGCCGGCTCGACAGCTACCCCGTCACCACCGCCTCAACCGGGACGTCATGTCCAACTGGCGCGGCCAACCACTCCCGCGACATCAGCCGAACGATGGCTCGATACAGCGGAGTGGCCGACGAGATGGGAGTCACATCGACGCCATGTCGTCCGGGACGGGATGGGGTAGCGGTTACCGGCCGCTGTGCTCGGCACTATGCCCACGACTGACACCCATGCGGCACTATGCTGCCTAACCCCACCTGCTCCAAGGACGTCGCGGCGTGGAGATTCAGGTCCGGGGTCCCTGTAGCCTCGGAATCAGTGTACAGGACCAACTGCTCCCTCCGAGCCTCGGCTATCCGCTCTGGGGTCTCGGTAGCCTCGGGATTCGCGCCCACCGAGCCCCACACAATGGTTCAGCCTCTGCACCGACTGGGCCTCGGCTCTCTACGTTGTCAACATACAGCGACTGGCACATCGAACATAGTATGCGCCATACCCTGCGCCAAGCCATCACAGGAGCCCCCACGTCGCACAGGATCGGGTGTGACCGGCGCGTCGCTCCAGTGCACCGAAGACAAGACCGCTCCATCGACCATGCCGCCACAGTGACGAGCTACAGGGCTCGGCATACCGCCTCCGCTCACAAAACGCCACGTAGCGAACACATGTATCGCCCCTGTCCCCCCCCCCCCCCCCTTCAACTATAAAAGGGAGTGACCGGGGCCGTTTCTAGGCACGAGAAACACACGGGCACGCACAGGCAGACGGACGTAGACAGACACACACGGATGAACAACGCACAACACTCTGTAACTCGCACTCCTCCGCACTACAAGAGATCAACATCTCAAGCAACCCACGTCGCTCCACGCAGAGACCTGGGACTAGCTCCCTCTCTCGCCCAGCTTGTAAACCCCTACTACAAGCACCTCGGTGCAAGGAATACAAGATCGATCTCTCAGACTAGACGTAGGGCACCTATTGCCTGAACTAGTATAAACCTTGTATCTCTTTGCATCACCATCCGGGATTAGGAGCACGCAGTACACTTTCACTAGTCGGTTGAGGGCCCGCCGGTCCAAAAAGACCGACAGCTTGCAAGAACTTTTTTTTCTTTTTTTGAATGAAGAATTGTTTTCATTAATTTAGGCAACTAAATCTTTAACTGTAGCTTTATCACACTCCATTAATTATTGTGCTTCCTCCTATGATTGTGTTTGTGATATGTCCATTATTTGAGATTTTTGGATCTTTATTGCTCTGGTAAATTTGTTTGAGCTCTTCACTACAGTATATGCACTTATTCTAAATCCTTGCAAATAATCCTTTTATTCACAACAATATATGCACTTATTCTAAATCTTTGTGATTATGTTTTGTGGATTAAGTATTATTGTCATGTTAAGCATGTACATATGTTCATTAGCTCCTTGGACAATTAATATAGCATTTATGTCCTTTGGAAACGGCCTGTTCGGCTTACCTTGAATCCAGTTTGTTCGGCTTCTTTTTTCAGTCAGAACAGTATTTTTCTCTTACAATATTTTAGTCAGAACAGTGTTTTCTAGCCACTTTCAGCCAAGTTTCAGCAAGCCGAACGGGCCCTATAACAGTGATACTTGAGGTGTTCCTTTGGTTTTAGCTGCATGTATTTTTTTGGAAGAATTCATTAATTAATGGCATAAACGTGGAAGGACATCTTGTATGTTTGGCTTGGTTCAAGTAATAACTTGATATGATGATGAAGTTGTGAAAAATGACATTAGTGTTCCTCTAATGTTTATGGATTTTTTTTCAGACACGTGCGTGTCGCAATTACATGGCCACTAGTATGAAAAAATGTCAAGTTTTTTAGAGTAAAGAACATTTTTTTAATAATAGAACATCAAGTGTTTTTCGAAAAGGAGGGGGTAGTAATACGGTATATATGATAATATAATAATAATAGTATAGTAGTAGCATTTGGCCATTTGGGTAGAAGGGCAGAACCAGCATGCAGCCTGATCTACAGACGCTTGACGCTCCGACTTATAGACGACGGCGGCGGCGGCGGCGGCGCCACAGAGACGCCATGCATGGCGACGGATGCGACGTCCTCCCTGCCTGTCTGGCTCTCTGCGACGACAATGACACGACGGCAGGTAGACAGATCGTTGGCTGGCTGTTGGCTGTTGCATCGCTCGCTCCCTACGAGAACACGACGTCTCCACTTCGCCCGCCGGCCGCCCGGCAGACTCGCTGTCATCCATCGGCTCACATCGCTGAGACCAAGAGGCCAATCTTCATTATCTTCCGTTCCTACAATGCTTGATTGTATATTTGCTATGAATCTGCGGCATCAATTTCGCCTCTACACTATCCCTAAATAACAGTTGTCGTTGTGCGTGCCACGAGTTTGACTCGATTTATAAAAAATACGTGCGTATCTCTAAATAAATTTATTAAAAAAACTAGATTTAAAAATCTTTCTAATAATACTAATTATGTAACATAAATATTAATATTTTTAATATATATTTAGTCAAAGTTGTTTCTCAAGAAACGAAAACGACGTATATCTAGGGACAGAGGGAGTACAATCTTCATGTTTCTAAATTTCTACCTCCAGTCACATATCCTGTGATTCGACTATTTGCAGTTCTTCAGGCGTCATGTAAGGCCTGCATCCTAGTGGTTTCAAGAGTCTTAGTAGTAATTCAGGTCATGAGTTTGACTCTCTGTGGGAGCGAATATTTCTGGATTTAACGGCATTGTGCTTTCAGTGGTAGCGACGTTCTCATCGACAGCGAGGCACCGGTCTTCGAAGATGCTCATAGAGGTAGGATTTGCGTATGTGCGTTCATAGAGGTGAGTGTGCGTGCGTTATGAATGTCTGAGTTGTACCGTGTATTCGAAAACATTACCACTATACTAAAAGATTAACTTTTTTACTTTAGCTTTACTTTCGGTTACTAATATTTTTATATATCTCTAAAAATTTCAGCCTACTACATGGAGAAAAGAAAAAGAGAAGATGAGTTGGTAGAATTCTAAAAAAGATACACTGATAATTCTTTTTAAGAGTATGAGCACTCTAAAAAATCGAAATGAATTGGCAATAGTTGCTGAAGAGAAACAAATTAATATTAATTTAGATATTTTGGATGCATTTTAAGTATTCAGCAGTAACAATTATGTTCATATAGTTCGCTATCGGTACCAATTCATATATACATATTTCTCGGGCTCATAATTACAAATGAATTATAAAACGATTATACCCTCAAACCTTATAGTTGAGCCTTTTATATACTTATTAGAAGGTCCCTAATGTATAACACACACCCAATAGAGAATATTATGAGATTTGTGCATGTTAAACTATAGCTTAACTTTGATCAAGTTTATATAGCGAATATAATTAACATTTATGTCTAACTAGTTTTATTTACTACGAAAACATATTTTATAATTAATTTGATGATACTTATTTTGTATTATAAATGTTAATATTTTTTATATAACTTTGGCCAAACCTTAAATTATTTGACTCCTAAAAGAGTGATAATTAGATTTCTTTTGTGGACGGAGAAAGTATATCAATAAAACCTATAAATATTTCTTATATGCCATTAGAAATTACTATTTCTCTTCATTGCCATCGAAACACATTTTTGTATCCTTTATATTCCATTGAAGGCTAACTAATAGTGAACTAACTGTTCTGACGCGGAACGTTATCCCTGACAGCTGAGGCCATCAGGAAATATTCAGTGACGGTTCTTCATCAGGAAAGGTCGACTTTCCCTGTCAAATTTTCCCTGATGGGTCATCCTTAACGGTAACCGTCACGGACGATCTTCCCTGACGGTTTTTTATATTTTCCATACGGAACGTCACGGAAAAACTTGCATGGGTAGTGATCGTGAGTCTTCATCAATAATATATAAGGGGTAAAAAAAGTGTTTCGATGATGTTGAAGAGAAGCCATAATTTGTAAAATAATAACATATAAGTTATACTTTTTCCGCTTCAAATTATAAGACATTTTGGCTTTCTAAGTACATTGTTTTTATTATATATCTATATATAGTGTATATGTAAGTGCATAGTAAAATTACATATCTTAAAAAATCAAAATGTCTAATAATTTGAAACAAAGGAAGTAGATTCTAATAGTATTAAAGAAATTTTCTAGAAGCCACGTGACCGGGAGTAATGTGAGCCAACACCAACCATGCCTGCTGTTGCCGATCGCCGTTCATCGAAGCGTGCATGTGTGCCACCCTTGTGCACTTCACGTCTGCACCGTGCAGCAAGCAGCAGCAAAGGAGCACGTACGGCTTGCGTATATCGCCCAGTTTTTCAGCACTACTTCAGCAGTATTTTTCAGTGAAGAAGCATTGTTTTCTTCTTACAACAAATCAGCATCAGCAGCAACCAAATTTTAGCGAAACGAACATGGCCATAAGTAGTAAATAAAATATTTTTTATCAGCGGTATTTCTTGCATTTGTACTAACAGTATTATCAATCGCTGGTGTGAAAGGTAAGTTAAAATAGTGGTGTTTTATATGACATCACTTGAAAACCATCTATGTAAATATTTCTGCTTATAATGGTGGCATATTTATACAAACCACCAGTATAAATGTTTTTTCAGAATTTGTAAAATGGAAGAAATAGTAAAAAGAGACCAGAGAAGCCCGCCAGCTAACGCCCTCCACGGCGCAAGTCATACAATTAATCTTGCGCATTGTTTTCTTACCACTATATTTCAGAGTCACTTGTAACTAAGAACATTCCTTTTGCATTCACTTTGGTGAATATTGTAATGCATATTTGAGATTCAAATAAAAAAATTAAACTAGAAAGTTTTAGATCTCTTTGAGTACTACAACTTTGGGTTTTGGTCATTTCTTCATCCGATATCATTTGAAAAATTCTAAAAAAATGAATTTCAAAATCATTAATAAATTATATTTTCTAGGCCCTAAATGATAATTATAATTTGGTCAAACTTAAGATGATTTGACTCTTCAAAAAAGTTAGAACGACTTATAATTTGTGATGGAGGAAGTAGCACAGTTTTGGTCTGTTGGTGCAAAAAAAAACGTGATGGCTTCAGTGGTCTCAGTTTGAAATATCGAGATTCCACTTTCTGGTCTCATGCTACTGGTTTAGTTTCCTCTGTAAAAATGCATAATAGAACTCTGCACATTTATATATATCAATTGATTTGCATGTGGTTGTTTGGCCACATTCGTTAAGCAATATCTTTCAAAAAGACAAAGAGCATATGGCTTTCACAAATTATTATGTGTGCATGTGCATGGACATGTTGATTGTTGAGTGACAACACTGTACATGCATGGCTTTCACGATCGGTTTCTGCCAACGATGGTAGACCAGGGAGGCAGGGAGGGAGACGTGCTCATTCGGCATGAAGTGGCGCGTGGGGAGCTATACTATAGCTTGCCCTGATCAGGCCGAGGCGAAGATAGTAACAGTACAACCATACAAGTTTGTTCCATTACACCACAACAATCGCACATCAATGTCGCATGCTTCAGAATGAGGCCAAAAAGAGTATAAACTTTACGACCATTCCAGTATGGTTGGCAGACTGTACCTTTCCTCTGCAAATTATATTTGAATTTGAATTATTGCGATTTGCATGTAATGCATGCGAGCTGAAAATAGTGACCCTTTCGCGTGGACAGAAGAAGAGGAAGCACCAATCAACTCCAGCATGCATGGATAAAGCTAGGCTGCCAACCTATCAGAAGAAGAGAATGCATTTTTGCAGAAGCTTTTTTTTAATAATAGCAAACTTCATTAAGAGTTAAGAGCAAATCTAACCCGTGTACGTACGTGTCGAGTGTTTTTGTAGATGATGGACAGAGAGCAAATCTAACCCGCCTACTGAGCAATCCTAAAGTATATTTGAAGAGACGCTATAAAAAATCCACAATTTGATTTTTCGTGTCCAGCTAATGTACAATTCTATACAAGCTCGTACAGCTAGAGCAAGTCATCTCTGGCTCTAGAAATCTATAGAGTTGGAGCTGTGGACTGATGAAGGGTCTTTTGTTGAGTCACCTTGTTCTTCTTTTAGATTAAAAATAGAAGTTTATGATAGTTTATTTTATTAAACAAACACCAAATTCTACGTAGAGCTGTGAGCTTGAGCTCTGCCAAAAGGCCCTTAGTGCTTCTTTTATTTTATTTTTACGGATTCATTATATGGCCTGCCCCTGCTGCTCTTGCTAAGTAGGCAAGGTTGAAATTGGATATGGTACGAGGATATTGGCATGTGTGCGCAATGATATTTAATTCTGATTTTGATTAAGGTATTTGGGTTGTGCGACCGTGGAATACTATTTCTGACTTAGGCAATTACATTGTGCAATGATGAACTACTATACTTTCGATTGCAATTGCTACCGACCTCAAATTCATGGCCTATAATACCTTTTGAATTTGATTGTCAAATGTGAATTTGAATTGTTGAGTCATTTGATTGAAGAGAGAGAAAAGAGATAAATGTAAAACAGGAACTAATTGTGGGAGGCTACCTGCATTTGCATGCTATTATGAAATGAGAGAAAGGGACATGAAAAGTTCTCCCCCTCATATTTCTCGCTGCCGGGATTAGTATCTCCAGCTGACCTTACATTGTACACTAGCCTCGACGGCCCATAGGTTTCGTCAATTTGGTTGCAAGCCAGCGTCTTCTACAATTCCAAAAACACCCTACTAACTTTCCCCCATTTTTTCTTTGGACAACTTAGTTGTGTTCCATTGGTTCATAAAGTATTTGTTGCACTTCCTGAATGTGTACTCTACAATCCTTAACATCGGCACGACACAAATACCCTTGAAAACTTATTTGTTAAATCACTCAGGCGCATTGGTAGTCATTATGTCATACCTACATCCTCCCTCATTGAATGTGAGAGCCCACTTATCCTTGTGTTGCATCTAGTCCTGAAGCCACCTCTTCTCCCTTTCAAAACTTTTTTCTAACTCTTGTAGTGTCTCATCAAACTTCTTCTCATTTCAACAACCACAAAGAGACTTGAGCTTCTGAACCACTTCCTTTTCCTTCTGACGTGACTACATGTTGGCCGTGAAGTGTCTCATGCACCAGCGATGCTCAAGAGGAGGGCAACCATGCACATGTTGTTGGGCCACAGTAAGTAGCCTATGATATGACATTCGGAAATCATACATATCAGCCTACCACAATCATCAACCCACCCATGTATGTGCCTGTCAATAAAGTGCCATCAAACAAGCACTACGGGCTTTGGCCGTTCTCATTCTCAGCCAAAGCGAATGCTAACAGGACTAGTTGGTTTTCTAGGTCCACTCCTACCGCAATCATTAACACGACCTTGTACCTATCTATCAAGAAAGTGTCATCAACAAGTACTACGGGACAGCAATGCTTGAACACCTTAGAAAACTGAGGGAACGACCAATACACTCTATGAAAAACAAACTTAGGAATGCCATCAACATCTATCAAAGTCTAACCGGTGTAACACCATGTGTCCAAAATCTGCTCTACACGTGGAATGGGCTTGCATACGCGTATCATCTCTTTTACACTTTTATCCTCGCTTTGTGTAAAAGGGTTAACCTAGAGGTGCTACATTTGGAGTGACAAGGATTATAAGTTGGTCCTCACACTCTTAAACTTCTAATGTGGTACTAAACCCACCAACAATAACCACAACCACACATGGGCCAACACAACTACTACAGGCTTTCTAACAAGTTAAGGTGTTACAACTGGTGTAAGGATACCACCTAAGGCCTGGATTGAAGTATTTCATCACACTCAATATTCTTGGGACCTTATTGTAAGCCTCTTTCCAATCTACCAAAAGCAACTCAATAGCATGTTTCTTGGCACGCCATGCCTTTGAGTACTTCACTATATAACCAGTGAATCCAAATGTTGATTCGATAATCGTAGAAACCTATGTGTTGCTATTGGCCCTAATAATGCCAATGAGACGACAACCAAGGTAACATATTTTGTAGATGGGCACCCTTTTCCTTACAAGTACAACATGTATGAGGTTGCCTAATATTACAAATCTTCTACTTACCATTTTTTGCCAACGAGCCCATAGTCCCCATAGACATCCTTGCTTGCAAAGCATGATGTACCTCTTGTTCCTATCAGAGTGGGTAACATAGTACGACCTATGAAACCTAAAGGCATAGTCCATGAGAAAAACTGGAGATGCTCTAAACTATCAAATACGGTTCCCTTCTTAATCTCCTTATCCTCACTCGTCAGTATTGCTTTTGCAACATAGTCAAACTGGTGTCACATATTGCCTGATCATCTAAAATAATGCCCATGAAATTCGGTACAGTTGGTACCTTCACATGGGCAGCCTTCAATTGTCTCAGTTCTTCATTATTGTACTCCAATCTTAGTGCCCCATCAACTCGACCTTCAAAGGAATCCCAATCTAACTCATTTGAATCATTGTTGTCCTGAATACTTTTGCCATAACTGTACTCATCCTCCACCTCCTGCACATCATCCTGAATACTTGGGCCAGAATTGTACTCATCATCCACACCTATTGACATGTCATAGTCTTCGTCTTCCTTCGTTGCTTCACCTGCTACTTCCTCATCCTCTGATCCTCACCCTCTACTTCCTCATCATCTGATGGGATATGTCATTGCAATCAAGGTATGCATCTTCATCTGCATCCTCCACCTCAAACATGCCTGTGTTGAAGTCATTGTTCACAACACCCATCTCAAAAGACCAATCAAATTCCCTAACAATTATCGTCTGCACCTTCTCTTCTTGAGCTAGGTTTAGCTCCCAGCCTCTTAGTTCATTTCAGAGAATCACTTCATAGAATCAGCAGAGAATTACTTCTCTCTGGAAACTTTTTGGCAGAGCTCCTGCTAAATTCAGCAGAGAATCAGCTCTGTGAGCTGTGCCAAAGGGGCCTATATATATTAATTTGAATTCAGAGCGTGATCCTACATACTGCAGTTTGAATTTCCAAATAGAATATGAAATCATCAATCACGTGTCAGTTCCATTAATCACATCAGTAGCTTCAGGTACATTGAATTGGCCGAATTAATAAATGTTTTGTGGTTTTGTGATTTTCTACACAAAGACTCAATGTGCCATCCTTTGAGCAGTTTAATCCCGTCAATTCCCACGTATTTAACTCCCTGATTCATAATCACAACAGAGAGTAAGAGGGTCACTTACGTCTTCTTCATCAGTGCCTTCTCAGCATACCTTTTCCACGCAAACCTCTTGCCATCGGCACCGAGCAGCTACACCATCACGAAGTCAAGCGAGCATCACCAACACTCTAGCAGAACAAATAAAACACCATATAATGAAAGAGGAGGAGGCACGATTCCACCAATCGGGCCACGCCCACCAGCAAGGCCGCAACGCACCTTATGGGCCTGCTGTTAGAGTTTTTTTTTTTTTTTTTTTTTTTTGAGATTGGCCTGCTGTGAGAGCTTATTCACCTCGCGCTTGCGCTTAGTCCGTCGTCCTCCGCCCATGGCGCTTCTGGTGCAGCTCTATGTAGTCGTGATCACCAGCACTGTAAAATTCAAAAAAATATCGGCAAAAATCAACCAGAAAGGTAGTTCATCTTCCAGGTCGGATTTGACCGGCAATCACGAGGACTTCGGACCCAAGCGGGGAGGAGCGGACGAAGCCACGAGCCCACGAAGGAGTGAACGTTGAGAGTCGCGTGATGTGATGCATGGGCCGGGCCTCACGGGCCGTTTAGGAAAAACTTTCGACCCTCTCCATATACGAGGACCTATTTGTAATTTCCCAATTCTCGAGTCGAGTGGGGAAAAAAAGCATCGGGTGCCCGTCGTCTCCTCTCCCCCCCCCCGCCGGTCGCCTTCTCCCCTCCCCGCGAGCTCGGGCTCTGCTAGGGTTTGCGCTCCGGGTTCTTCCATGGCCTAGCCGTCTCCTGCTGGCCATGACCGCCTCGACTCCCGCGTTCTTCCCCAACCTCCGCAAGCGCCACCTCGACGCCTCCCCCCTGCCCCGCCACTTCCACGGCCCGCAGAGCCACACCCGCCTAATCCAGCGCCTCCGCCGCGGGTTCTTGCTGCTACCACCGGAGGCGAGGTCCTTAGCTTTCGACATGGGCAATTACATCTCCAGCGCCTTCGGCAGGCCCAGTGATGATGGGCGGGGGCTCTTCAGTCGCTGGGTCCGCAAGCGGCAGGATCTCACTGTGGCCATGGATGAGGAGGCGGGGACTGGACTGCCTTTTGTGGACCGGCGGAGGGTTACGGATCCGAGGAAGGTTACGTTGGAGGCGGAGGCGGTGAAGCCTCAGCAGTGGAAGAAAAGGGTGCCATACTACAAGAAGGCATACGAGGCGACGACACAGCACAATAGTAGGTTGGAGGAAATAGGGATCGACATGAAGTTCCAAGAGGAGAAGCTTTCTGAGATACGGAAGTCAGACAAGGCTGTCAAGGAGGTAATTTGACCCTTTTATACTCTGCTTTGCTATTGTCATGCTAGGTGACTTGGAAGAAAAAAAATGAGTGATCAAGTTTCCATCTTGCACTGAATTAATGGGGCTTATATGAAATTGGTGTTCTGGAATAGAAAATTCAATGAATTGCTTTGAAATGGTCTCTAGCGGCAAGATTGAACAATTCTATGATTAAATGGTCTTTTAATTGATAAATAACTTAGAAGAGGCATGAATGATATTTTTTAAAAGGCTTCTGTGAAACTGCATGCCTATATAAAAAGCTACTGACCATTTTATGCACATATTTGATGGCAGCTCTGCACCAATTTTCTATGCTTTATCTAACTACTGGCTATTCTAGGATCTGTCTGAACTATTTAAACCTCTCACTGCTGAGGAGGAAAATGAAGTTCATGACTGTTTCCACAGTAGAGGCCCGAGGTACTCTTTCACGACCCTGCTTGCATGTTTTTAAAGCTTCCTAATATACCATATAAGCTTAATTGAGTGCCCTGGTTTCCTCATTTCAGTAGCAAAGTTCTAGTGCTGCATGAACCATCTAACATTGAGATTAGCAAAGAGAAATTCCAGTGCTTGAGACCCCGTTGCTGGTTAAATGATGAGGTCATACTCCTGCTGTATATCCTAAACACACTTCACTAATTCTATCCTTCACAAATGTGAGTGATTACATGTCTCCATGCTTGATCATGATAAATATTTCTTATACTTGTAGGTTATTAACCTGTACCTTGAATTGTTGAAGGAGAGAGAGAAAAGAGAACCAAAAAGGTTTCTGAAATGCCATTTCTTTAATACATTCTTTTATAAGAAGGTTAGATTGTATTCTTCTTTATGCTTCAATTATTGCATCTGCAGGATGTTTACATCTCTTTTCCATACTAAGATTGGCATGTGTTTGCATATATTCTCCCTGTTTTTTTGTTTTTTTCTTCATGAACTAGACGTTGAATTGTTGATTTGAATTTTTCAGTATTAGTTCTTATATAAGAAATATAGATGACATAATCAAGTTTGAATGGTAGCATATCATAGTTTAGTTTTGTGGTGGTTCATATATTACATTGAGTATTAGTCCCTCTTATTTATAAATGTGTGGATATTGTAGCGCTTGGAGAATTAGTTGTCAAACCTTTGACTGCTAATTTTGCACAAATCCATATCAGTAACGAACTTGCATTACTATATATACATGGTAGTTTCTATAGTTTTAATGTGACCGATCTATAATGGTATGTGGTCGTTATAATTAGGAAAATTGGTTA